>NC_052314.1:13303403-13440903 GCF_016432855.1 Salvelinus namaycush
TGCCTGTTAGTCTGACACCTTCTCCTCTCTGATAATTGAACAGATAGTTTTGTTCAAAAGCAACCTGGTCAAAAAACTAAAGGATAGACTACTACTGCATTGCTTTGTCATTGAATCAAAGCCTGTGGGTTGAGTTCTCCAGTCTCTAATAGATTCTATAAAGTGGATTCCCCAGCCCAACCCAGGCTTATAGTGTTGGTATGAAATAATAGCAGCATTCATTTATTCTGCCCTGAGGTTCACCAACCCCTTTGCTGCATCCATTCTCCATTATTGTGCAATGGGCCAGGGGGTAGAGTGATTGAGCCAGGGGCCAGACTGATTGAGCCAGGGGACAGAGTGATTGAGCCAGGGGCCAGACTGATTGAGCCAGGGGACAGAGTGATTGAGCCAGGGGACAGAGTGATTGAGCCAGGGTTCAGAGTGATTGAGCCAGGGGACAGCGTGATTGAGCCAGGGTTCAGAGTGATTGAGCCAGGGGACAGCGTGATTGAGCCAGGGGGAGGACTGACTGAGCCAGGGGCTGGAGTGATTTAACTTTTGCAATATTACATCATTGAGCACAACATGAACCTCTTTGAGATGAAAAGCATGAATCCCTATGGTGACAAACTGGTTGGAATGTTGAATAGAAAGTAACCAGGGCAGTGCAGTTAGATGACGGAGCCTACATCTGCCTTTGATGCTGAGTGTAGCCGTTGATAGGTGTCTGTTTTCATACTATAACTGCTAACATCAAGCGCTCTGCTCTTCTGTTCAGGCTGAGGCTGTTCAAGCTGAAGGTGCTCAGGCTCAGGGGCCTGGTGCTCCCTACAATCTACTATTTCACATAAAATAACAGCAGGGTTCTTTTAACATCAACTACTACCAATTGAAGATGCCATTAATAATCTTAACTGACCAGCAACAGGCCAAAGTAGACAGCAGTGTTCAAACTGACAAGGTGTTGACTTCCCACAGGTTGTGATAACCTACTGCTGGAAACAACCCACCATACATCCCTACTATTCTTACTGTATCAAAAACATGCTGCTGAGTATCACTCTCTTGCCATTTATCCTGGCTTTTTCCATGTCTCTGTCCAGCCCTACTGCGTCAATCTGCTTTGACTATCCATAGCCCCTCCCTGCCTTGATGATGGATCTGACTTCAATTGCGTTATTAACTGTTAATAGAGGGAAATATACCGTTCAATAACACCCACTTCTGTTAGCACAGGATAATTCACTCCATATTTTATCGGCTCAACTTTCAGAGTGGTGCCAATGTCATTGTGCTGTGGCATACTACAACGTGAGTGAGTGAGATTGCTAAATCTTCTGTGTCCATAGGAGGAAACACAAACATATTTTAATACCCAGGATTCAGTGTTTATGGCCTTGTTCTCCAACGTGTCATTTAGAACATAACAGGAGAGCCAACGACTCTTCGCACAATAGAGGAACTGTTGAAGGACATGGCCGTAATGAGTATGTTTCCATCCATCCCTTAAAGTACCATGGAACAGAACTGCCAGTGTCGAGGAGCGCTGCATTCGCCAACAGCACCCTTTTTCTCGAAAGGATCTATATTTACAGTAAAACACAGAAATAAATATGAAATTACTGGCCTTTTCTGAAACAGAATCTTTTCTTGAATCAAGATATTTGGGGTTCTGTAATTCTCAATAACCCAGCTATTAATGTGTGCTTTCTTGGAAGGCGAATGTAATACCACGGAACTCGGCCAAACTGACCGACTCCATCCAAGTGCAAGCAGCGCAGAGAGAAAGCATTAGGCTTGTGGTTCCCTGATCTTTAACTCTTCAGAAAACGATGGCATCTCCCCCGATCCAAAATGAAGACTGGATCACTGAGAAGAGGAAAGGTTTAGTGTTCATAATTTGGGTATTTGAATGAAAAACTTCAGCAGGAGCAGAACAGGGATCTTTTCCTAGGAGTTGATTATGTGGGAGGAGAAGGAAATGGATTGGAATGTTTGTCTACTAAGGAGGTGTATTCCAAGGTGTATTCCAAGACTTCATATTCCACACTGAACAACACTACTGTCATAAATACAACAGAATTAGAGAGCATGGCTACTCTCAATGTTCACTAATTGTAAATATCAAATTAGTATCAAAAACAAGCAGCATTGAAAAACCCAATGGCAGATTGACAATAAGGTGTTTACGGAAACCACTAAATAGGGCCACTTTTAGAAGTGGAAGTTGACATGCAGCAGTGCTGGTTGATGTGGTGTCCCATGATGACCTAGTAAGGGACATAAAAACCCTTAGCTGAATACTGACTGAATGGCCATCCAATGACCTTTCTACCTACAGTACTGGAGCAGGTGACCTCACAGGTAATTCGTCCATGGAGGCCCTGGTAGCAGCCAATCACTAACCAGTGTGAGTCATACTGTACAGTACCAGTACCCATGGTCTGGCTCTAGTTCTGAGAGAGTGTAGTGAAACATCCCTGGTTTCACTGCCACAGATTATCATAGAGGACAGTATGGCAGTACTGTAGAGAACAAGGACTCTCTCTCTCTCGCTCTCTCTCTCTCTTTCTCTCTCTCTCTCTCTCTCTCTCTCTCTCTCTCTCTCTCTCTCTCTCTCTCTCTCTCTCTCTCTCTCTCTCTCTCTCTCTCTCTCTCTCTCAGGGTATAGGATAGAGGGAAACATCCCTCTAAAGTTAAAGTACATGCCTGACTGAGTTAAGGCTTTGACCATAGATGTGGCCGGGTTCATGAGTCAAATAATTAGAAGAAATCATACAAATTGTCTAAAAACATAAGCAGCATAGTTTTTCAGGGACTAAAGAAAAGAAGATCCAGTAATCAGAGACATGCAGTAGCCTGCTCATGTTCTCAGTGATAAGCAAGGCATACCCTGCGGTGCTGTTCACTTCAAGTCACTCTGAAGCTTGGCAAGAAAGAAAAGATGAAAAAGAAGTGCAAAAGAGATGCTGAAAACAGAAGAAAATGAGACGAGATCCATTACTAAAGCGCCAGAATTACAACAAAGAAAAATGCTTTTAGAGGGGTTGGAGCTAAGTCAGCCACTCTTAAATAGCAGTGATTGTTAACAGAGCTATTGGATTAAATGCATAGTCAAACCGCACTTTAACAGCAACAAAACATTTCTAAATGAAAGGAAATGTATAAAAGTCCTTGTAAAAAAAAGCCATGCAGAAGAGCTCTGCAGAATGCCGTTTCCAACGAAAACACCGTAAATGTAAATGTAAATGTTTGTCTGTTTGTAGCTTGTTCTGACTGTATGTACACACACACACACACACACACACACACACACACACACACACACACACACACACACACACACACACACACACACACACACACACACACACACACACACACACACACACACACACACACACACACGCATACACACGAACCAAGCAATGGACACAACCAGTTTCCTAAGATGAACAACAGATGTGGCCATCTACAGTATTTTGGTTCAACAACGTTCTCTACAATAATACCATTGGTTGTCTCCTCATTTGCTATATCATTTTTCCACCATACTTTTTCCCCATTAGACTTTAGTGCTTCTGGTAACCTTTCCATAACTTTGGTACAGCCAGCAATGTACGGCATACTTTTAACCAGAAGTTCAATGCAAATCTGCAAGCCATGCTGCAGAAAAGTAACAGTGTGAATTGAGATGAGGATACACCGTACTGGAATATGTTGGAATGGTAACATAATGAAGATGTCTTGAGTTTGAGTTGAGTGCACTAAGCAACCATTGACAATATGTATGGTTATACAATAGAGTTGTGCTCAGTTGGTTAAAGTTTGACTCTGATGTGCACAGCTTGGGTTTGGCTTGTGAAGAGCCATTTTTCACGAGGCTATGGGGGTCGGGGCTTGGTAGTGTATTGAGTTCCACTCTAAGGCTACCATTTAGAGAAGGCTACCATTCAAAATGTAACATGTTTTCCATCACAGCTTCAATGACCGATGACTACCATTGCAATCAGGGTGGGAAATGTACTCTTTGGTCCACCAGTCACTGGTGGATGCCCTAATTTTACCAGCCACTCAATTTGTTTACCAGATAAATAACAGAAAACACTGTACCCCATCCCGCTTTCACCACTGTAGCATTTTCAGAGATGACACACACACACACACATGTTGTTGTTGCTTTTTTACATGTGGGCTTTGGAGACATTTTGTTTTACTACTCCCAAATGCTCTGTGTGACCACCCTCCAATGTGGCTGGTAAGAATAGACATTCTACCAGTAAGAATAGACATTCTACCAGCCAATGCCAAAATCTACAAACATTTGGCTGGTGGCTGGTGTTAATTTCCCACCCTGATTAAAATCCAGTCCTCCCTGCAAATAAGATTTGAAGTAACTCTTAAAATGTCAGCCTCATGCCTCCCCACAAATGTAGCAAACTTATTTTTGTTTTATTATAACTGGTATTGTTTTTATCTCAATTGGTCCCCACACCCCCCAATGGTCATGCTGCTCCCCCTATTGTCATCCCACCCCACCCCCCCCCCCCCCCCCCCCCCCCCAACAGTCTTTCTCTGCCTCCACTCCAATAGACATCTATTTATTCATCATTCATCATTTTCACTGTACCCTGCAATCACACCTGCAACCCTGTACATGTGACAATTAAACACTCCAAATCTGACATACATGTCTTTCTGAGTTGAGGACAGCAGACAATGATCTTCCCCTCCAAAGCCAAATCCCCCCCAGCCTTGAGACAGAGCCAAGGTGCCCAGACTGACCTACTCGCAGCTCCTGTCCGAAGACAGTCCTCTCCCCCAGGGCGGAGCAATTCCAGCGGCCATAGCGGAACTGGTACTGACACTCATTGATGCCCAGCTGGGCGCCCTCCCCCACCACGATGATGGCATCCGGGCGGCTCTGGCAGATGGCCCTCTGGCGAGGGGCCAGCCCAGGGATCTTGTTGCAGATGATGTTGGCACCCAATGCCACCACGGAAGACAGGGCCCTATGGATCGGGAGGTAAAGACACATGCACATACATACATACACACACACACACACACACACACACACACACACACACACACACACACACACACACACACACACACACACACACACACACACACACACACACACACACACACACACACACACACACATAGTCAGTCAGTGCTACTGCAGGATATATCACATAGACTTTAGGCCTCTCCAGACCAGGAATAAATTAAACCAAAGCCTTGATGAGCATTCCTTAATTACTCAGTGCTGTTTTGCAAAAATATTACAATTTAATAGATTAGAGGTGAGATAGCAAAGAGAGCATCTGAAACCAATATCTGATGCTGCAGAGGATTGTAAAACAGATCCAAGGCAGAAAATGACATTGTGTTTATTTGCTTACTGACAATGCCTCTCCGCATTGGTTTGGCTCGTGATCGTAGAGAAATGAGTTGGGAGTTTTGCGTTAATTGTTAGGTAACATGGCTAGAATTGTTTCCAGGGATGAGGGAGCTGGGCAAGCCTTGCACCGGCACAACCGTGCCTTCAATTTGTAACTGGGCTTCTCAACCAAGAAGTCACACACAACTATGTTATCCCGACGAATTTGAGATTGATCTGTTTAAAGCATGCATGCAGTGTACTGCACCGCCTATTAATCTCTTTCCTGTGCGAGATTTCTTTCCTTTATCCACATTTTGAGAGCTATGCTACAGTATGCCTGGCTAATAGCAAGGTTTCCGACACCAGCCTCTCTGCAAGCCCAATAAGGTGCAAGTCCTCGAGGGTTAACCCTAGATCAAGCAGCCACCCCTCATAGCCTGGTTCCTCTCTAGGTTTCTTCATAGGTTTTGGCCTTTCTAGGGAGTTTTTCCAAGCCACCGTGCTTCTACACCTGCATTGCTTGCTGTTTGGGGTTTTAGGCTGGGTTTCTGTACAGCACTTTGAGATATCAGCTGATGTAAGAAGGGCTATATAAATAAATTTGATTTGATTTAACCCATGACATGACACCTTGGAGCTTCTGCTCCAAAGAGGCTGTTTTGTAGCTCCTCTGATCACCGCCTTGGGACTTAATATCATCCCGGTTCCTGACACATGTTGGATGGGTTTGGAACAGTCATGTACCAGAAAACAGACGGCTAAACAAATGGGGTTATTTCTCTATCAGAGTGTTTATAGCCATCCAAACCCTGCAGATACATGCCTTTCAAACATGTCAGTAGGAGCCGTAAAAGAGCATGAAGACGAATGCCAGCTTTGATGTCTGACGTAGGCCTTCAAGGGCTTTACCACAAGCAGGGCAGGCTGATGCAGGCAAGTTGTGTGTCAGCGAAAAACGACAGTAGGGGTAGAGAGAGATAGAGCGAGAGAGAGAGAGAGAGAGAGAGAGCGCGAGAGAGCGCGCGCGAGAGAGAGGGATAGGGATACAGGGGAGAGAGAGGAGAGAGAGAAGAGAGGAGGAGAAGATAGAAAGGGGAGAGAGAGGAGAGAGGGAGATAAGAGAGAAAGGGGAGAGAGAGTAGAGAGGGAGAGAAGAGAGAAAGGGGGAGAGAGGGAGAGAAGAGAGAAAAGGGGAGAGGAGAGGAGAGAGGGGGAGAAGAGAGAAAGGGGAGAGAGGGAGAGAAGAGAGAAAGGGGAGAGAGAGGAGAGAGGGGGAGAAGAGAGAAAGGGGAGAGAGAGGAGAGAGGAGGAGAAGAGAGAAAGGGGGGAGAGGAGAGAGGGGGAGAAGAGAGAAAGGGGAGAGAGGGAGAGAAGAGAGAGAGGAGAGAGGAGAGAGGGGGAGAAGAGAGAAAGGGGAGAGAGAGGAGAGAGGAGGAGAAGAGAGAAAGAGGGAGAGAGGAGAGAGGGAGAGAAGAGAGAAAGGGAGAGAGGGGGGGAGAAGAAAGAAAGGGGAGAGAGAGGAGAGAGGGAGAGAAGAGAGAAAGGGGGAAGAGAGGAGAGAGTGGGAGAAGGGAGTGTGACAAAGAAAAGAGGGAGAGTAGAGAGAGCGGGGTCAACTGCATTTTGTGGATTCCCCTTCAAAACGATTATGGAACAAAACCATACTGCCCCTCTGACTCGAACAACCCAAAGAGTGAATGAATATTGATTGTAAATTGGTTATGACCAACCATGTTCCTCTTGATTATTTGGCTCTCTCCAAATAAAAAATAAACCTTGAATGTAAAACCACATGACATGTTGAAATTAAACCATAATGGCAACCAGTCATCTCTGGCAACAAGAAATACTTGTCTAATTCAGGCTCTTTGGTACTTCATCTGCACTAGAGTAGGATGTACTATGGATGTGTTGTGGGTAAGCTTCAGTTGCAAAAGTTGTTTAAAATTCTTAAAGATTCAAACATTTAAGCCCAGTGAACTCAAATGAACTGCAAAGGATTTCCTTAGTTCAAAAGAGATGATTCAGACATCCCTGCTTGCTTCAAAACTGCTGTGCATCCTAAGCAACATATACCTCTCTGTTTTTCATATCCAAAACCATATGATAAATGAAGCTCACCCATGCTTTGATCTTTACAAAGATAACATAACCACCGTGCAGGCGTTAAGAAATCAGGTGCTTAATCAAAGTCTGGCAAATGCCATTAGAAATCTCTCAAATGTCATTAAAAATCTCAGCTTCATATCCATCCAAAACTGAAATTGAGATATAAAGTAAATAATTTGTGAAGCACAGAGCACTAAAATAACTCTGCATACCTTTCAAACCTGTTGTTCCTTGATGTCTACTAAACAAAACCATTCAAATGCTCCACCAACCTTCTCTACTGTAAAACAACCCCCATGGAGTTTGTGGTTTAAATGTATGTTTAAATGTATGTATGCATATACTGCATTATGCTAATGTTTATGAGGTCAGGTGCACTGTAACTGAAGCTCTAGCAAGGTAAACAGATGCTCTGGATTACACCACGTGACACAGCCAGGAGAACAAAAGAGTTTGGCAAACAAGGATCCCAAATATCCTATAACAACAATAATAACAGTAATACCTGTGTGTCGCGTCTCGGTCAGCAACGAGTCACTGTGCACCTCACTGACTATTAAAGTGATTATGAGGAGCTTAATGATGTTGCTATTATTCTCCTGGGTAATAGTATCCTTGCCATTTCCAGCTGCCAATTCCCAGTATCACTGTCTAACATGGGCTTGCAAAAGCAGTAGACAATGCAAAACAGAGCGTTCCTCAGCTAAGCTGTTAAATCCCTGCATCATCAAAGTGCACAAATGCGATTCTGTTTGCTTAGTGACAACTCTGTGTGCACAGTAGCAGTTTACAACAGAAAGCACTGCAGTAGACACAGCTAGGAGCCCCATTGCCTGCTCAAATTAGATATTGTGAATATGTGTTAACCAAAAAATGTGTTGACCAAAAATGTGTTATCCGGTCTTCATGTTGTTAGTGTAAGTACTTTTGGTAAATGTTTTGAAGGAAAAAATAAGATCTACAATAGATACTAAATAAAAATACTGTGTAAACGCAACATGTAAAGTGTTGGTCCCATGTTTAATGAGCTGAAAAAAAAGATCTCCGAAATGTTCCAAAAGCACAAAATTTGGGGCACAAATTTGTTTACATCCCTGTCAGTGAGCATTTCTCCTTTGCCAAGGTAATCTATCCACCTGCCAGGTGTGGTATATCAAGAAGATGATTAAACAGCATGATAATTACACAGGTGCTCCTTGTGCTGCATGGGGACAATAAAAGGCCACTCTAAAATTGGCATGCTGACTGCAGGAATGTCCACCAGAGCTGTTGCCAGAGAATTTAAAGTTAATTTCTCTACCATAAGCGCCTCCAACGTCATTTTACATCATTATTTCAGCACATCCAACCGGTCTCACAACCGCAGACCACGTGTAATCACGCCATCCCTGGACCTCTACATCCTGCTCCTTCACCTGCGGGATCGTCTGAGACCAGCCACCCGTACAGCTGATGAAACTGAGGAGTATTTATGTCTGTAATAAAGCCCTTGTGTGGCAAAAAAATATTTCTGATTGGCTGGGCCTGGCTCCCTAGTGGGTGGGCTTATGCCCTGTCATGTGAAATCCATAGATTAGGGCATAATGAATTTATTTAAATTGACTGATTTCTTTATATGAACTGTAACTCAGTAAAATTGTTGAAATTGTTGCATGTTGCGTTTATATTTTTGTTCATTATAGAAACAATTCTGCTACCAGAAATGTACAGTAGGCTATGTAGGGATGTTAACAATAGCAAATCCAGGGATTCCCACA
The DNA here is from genome assembly GCF_016432855.1 of Salvelinus namaycush. Taxonomy (NCBI): domain Eukaryota; kingdom Metazoa; phylum Chordata; class Actinopteri; order Salmoniformes; family Salmonidae; genus Salvelinus; species Salvelinus namaycush. Next base: position 13,312,644 of record NC_052314.1, read on the forward strand.
GTGTATTATTGTGCAAGCAAAATACCCTTCCCACAAACCTTCCATTATAAAGTGGTGGGTTGGATGGGGCTACACACACACACCTATTTCATCAGAGAGAATGCCTTTGATATGACACAGCATTAAGCTCACAGGTATGTCTCACTGAGAAATAAGATGTCAGACACAAAGTGCTCCAGTGGTAAATTGCTGGAATATCAATTGTGAAACGAAATAAAACTGTAAGATTTGTTTTGTGGAAATTAAGGATATCAATTAATAATATTTACCTTAAGTAAAAACAAATAGTTCTCTAATGAAAAGCTTTGAAAACTTGTGTAATATATGTAGGCCTATTTGAAGGCAAGATAAATAAGTAGAACAGCTATGGAGCTCGTCTTCATGTCTTATTCCACGTTGATGTTATTAGGGTTTAATATGGTAAAAACGTATTTCTAAAGTTCCCCGTTTTAAAAACCGTATACTGATCCTTTTTAGTGACGTGGTGCAATAAAGGCAACTTTAAATGTGTGATTGACCTTAATTTAATATTATTTAATTGAATGATAGCGTACTCTGACTAATCCCTCTGTGTGTGGATGAGTCATTTGCCACCCATGCAGTTTACCAAATGTCAATGTGAGTTTAACACATATAAACATTAGTTACACATGTAATGAGAGCGAAAGGAGCACCTTGGAGGATGGGGATCACAATCCTCTCTTTTCTTTTTCTACTTTAAAAACATCCTCATCCCTAAAACCTATTTCATTTTCTGTACTGTAAGCATGTTTGAATTATAAATTCAAACAATGGTATGTAGTTTATAATGTGCAAATCCATACTAAACATAGGCATAGCCACTTTTAACTGCAACCATAAACCACATATATTTTTACATCAAGTTCGGGGTCTCCAGCAACATGAAGTTTAGGGTCTCCGGGATGGATTCAAAGTATGGTTCGGTAATTATTTTTAAACCGAAAACAAAACGTTATCTTGCGAGAGCAACTGATTCAATGACGCAAGTATTATGACTAGTGTCAGTCACGTGCATACATGTCAGAGACCGATGTTTTAGAGCCACTTTTCCAGATGTGGCTTTAAATTATACCTTGGTAGATCTGCATAAAACCATGGGTGATGTAATGCATAAATCCGAATCCATATCCACAACTGTGACAGGTAATAATCCAATGCATGCGTAAAAGCTATTCATACCTTCAGGGTTTGGTAACATAGGGGGAAAAATTAAATAATGTTCTCTCTCCATTTAAATGTCTTGAACATCTCTGCCACTCTGTGGCCAAATGAAACCGTGTCCAACCGTCATACAATGTTGTAAGGAGGATTTGGGTCTTTAAGAATAATAAATAGACCTAACAAAAAAGTATTTACATTACCTCATCAGAAGCAAGTCCTGTGTTACAACCTGCCCATAAAATAGGACTTCGGTTAATTGACATCGACGTATAACTCGATCCGTTATTTACCACGTGGACCGGAGGGATTCCCCAGCTACCTGAAGCATACATGTATGCTTTGATAACGAATAGATTTTGAGTATCATTTTGTCGTTTTAAACGGTAAAGTCTTTAGAACACAATCGAATGTCTGGAAATACCCAATATTCAATCAAATTCGGTGCGTAAAATGCACACCCAAGCAGAAAAGCGCTGACATCGAAATAATGTTGAATCTTCATTTTGATATACCCTAGTTGTCTTAAATTACTTGTTCTATATTCAACAATGTTTTATGTTCTATATTCAAACCGTTTTTATTAGGGACGTACACTGTGGAAGCAAACAACCATACCTTAACCAACAACCTGCGCCAATCTTTCAGAGAGAGAGATTTAAAAACAGAATTATCCATCAAGTACATCGAAAATGAAATTCATATAGGCCTACTCAGTATGTCTTTGAACACAAAAGCACACAAGTGAGCTAACTAAGGGGCCCGTTGATTGGGTCAACTTACAGGTAGCTCCCACTCGTAAGGATGAGGAAGATCTGTGGATAGTAGACTGATAGCAGTACACTGCGCGACGAGAATATGATCATGATGACATTGAACAAATGGCCGCTTTCTGATGGAGTGAAAAGAAATACTGTGATAAACTCCTTTTTAATTCCTTGATGTCGCTCGTTTTAGTTCCCCTTTGCTCCAAAATCAAAGAGCTGACTCCCCGTTTGCTGCGATGCGTTTGCGGTGCTCGCTTGAGTGGCGGTGCTATGCAGCTCCTAGCTCCCAGTCCCAGGGCCGTGAGTGTGCAGCGGGCGCGGAGATTGGCTCTGTCATCTCTCAGCGGTAGAGGCTGTTACAGAGTGTGGTTTCCGAGCCGGAATGATGATGGTTTTAGGGATTTTGGATGGCAGAAAAGTGCCTTTCTTCACTCTCATGAGAGTCGTGGCTGCCATTGGGCAGAGAGAGACACTGCTATCCGCCCACTTCTGCGCCACAACAGGACCATAGGGTGATAGTGATCCGCTGCTACCCTGGACAAGCTGTATTTCATTCATCAAAAAAAACTCCAAAGTAAACAAACACTGGCGCACTCACGGACGGTTTCATCTTTAGGCCTACTGATTCACACACACATCATCAGGTTGAAAAAAAAAACGTCCGTGCGTAATGGCCTAAAGCAAATATATTAAATTGTATTGCAAACATTTTATCCAATGCTTGTTCAAAAAGTTAATGCGACCATATCGTTATTTAATTAATAGGCATACATTGTGAATAGCCTAATAACTAACTGTATATAAATTATCAATTGATATGATGTGTTATTAATGGCTTCAGTCTATCTATAAAAGAAAACTGCAGGTTAAGGTTTTAACACCAACAAGCTCTCACAGTCTCACTGCAGAATTAGACGTTTTAATACTCAGGATCCGCAAGGTGCACTTTTGCGTTGAACCCGGTGAATGAAAGGCTCTGTCTGCACAATCGCTTCAGCCCAACGTGATTTCACTCGTCACCTGCAGACTCCACGTATTGTGTGTGAAGAGGTCATCGTGAAAGATTTCCCCAGGCTGAAGCAGGGGGTAGTGGGCGCGGGAATGAACTAACTGGTTTGGCTTGATGAAACCATGAGATATCTGGTGACGCTTCACTTGGAGTGGTTTTTTCCTATTTGAACTGTTTCGATGTGAATACCTGTGGAGGTTATCCGTTAGGCCTATTTCACTCAAGGATCACAGCAATGGAACGAGCTGGGGAATGACACCTGTTGTTTTGATAACTATGACATGGCTATGGATTCTTGTATGAGGAGCAACACTAGTCTGAAAGGCTTACCTCTGTTGAAATAGATGTGTTTTATTACTATTTTTTATGAACTGGTTGCATATAATTTTTCTCTATGAGGTATGGCATCTCTTCTTGTTTTTGCAAACACAGAACATGTATAAATCATCTCTCTTTATGCATCAAGGTGAGCTATTGCAAAACAGGTAAAAACTCAGTCTAGGCTGTGGAATGTGGAAATACAACTCAACCAGGCTGCCGCTATTAATGAAGGTATGCAGCAGTGAGCCGGAGCGGTGGAGACAGACAGCGGGTCAAATGATCTCGCTATAGAGCGACAGACCAACCAGACTCTGAGCAGATGAACAAAAACTAAAATTGAATATGGATTAATCTTCTTTGGGGGTTTTTGCAAACCGCTAAATAATTGGACAGCTTTTACGCACGCGTCCAGCAGTTGTCCTTGATGGCTATGGGTGTCAGGTTCATTTGAACACTCACATGGACGGAACACACTGAGGTGTTTTACTTAGTTTGTTATATATCATTTAGGTCAAAAGGGCAGGTGCGTCGAATTACTGCCCGAATTACACTGCATTTGTATACATTCAGAAGCCGTATGTGGTACAGGCGTGCTGTAGGCTATATTTAAAATAATAATACACACAACAAAGCAACATAAACATATTGACAGTTGCAATAAGTACATTTACACTTACCCAAGCCTTAAGTAGATGATGCCAAAACACAAGAAGACGTAAAAACTCCACCTTCGGAGGGGTCTGTGCATGATCATAACCGCTTCTGGGACTGGCCATTCACTAGAATGAAATGGTCACGCTTACGTTCACATTGGCAACACTACAATACCTAACCTTTCCAGATGCAGATAGGCCTGTAACTTCTGTTTTCCAAAATGTAAAATCTAAACACCTTTGAAATATTTAGCCGTCTGAAATCCATTGTCAACGCGTCACAGGTGAGAGTCGCAGAGTGATGTTGATCCAAAACGTGCGTGTTAAAAAACGAAACACTTATGAGAGTGAGAGAGAGGGTTCGAGGAGAAAGATGAGTTCTCGAGTGAAGCGTTCTTATATTTCGTCCTTTGTATCAAAGTAGGGCAAGTTATGTATTCTCACTTGTTCTTGCTAGCGCCAGGTACATTTACACCCGGTGCAATGTCCTCTTTTTCAATAGAATCTCGTCTGTATTGAAGCCGTGACACTTCGGTTGCAGTTCCTCTCCCTTGACGACATCTTAAATTCTTTCCATGTAGCTGCAGGTACTCTAATGCAGGTAACAAAAGTCCTATCCACGCCTCCTCCTTTGAACTGGTATGGATATGCAGGGGATGGGACGGGCTTCGGAGTTGAGCTGAACACGTGCAGTTGTTGTACAGTAACATACAGATAACCGAACCGAAACGTCCTTATATACTGTAGGCTAGTTGAGGTTGCAACCTTGGGTATTGCCCACCAGGAGATAGACTTTCCTCATCAAGTAGCCAATCAATGGTAGCGATTAGTCCACCAGTTTACATTGTGACTAGTGAGTAGAATAGTATTCTGCATTTAATTCGTATAGCAACAAAAAAACTTTTATGGCACATTTTGTGAATTATAGACAATATGTAAAGCTCATTAGGGAAATGTATTTCTTATTTCTCGATAGATCAAATCATAGGGCTCGTTTTCAATAAATACGCGACAGATTTTCCTACTATGATGAATGCGTTTTAGAACAATACGTAAAAATGCCTCCTTGAGTGTATGTCCCCTGGGGTCCCTTCCTGCTGTATAATACTCCCCCTGGTGGCTAAAGGAGACAACTGCTGTCTTACTGCCAGAAGTCTTCTGTGTTACTGTACAGTCCTATATGATGTGAGTGGGTGTGCCTCTGAATGTGTTTCTGACTGGGTCAAGCTAGGTCTTCTAGTTATATCACTACTCTTTTCACATCAAGATGCCATCACACTTGACATTACAGACAGTTTGGTGGCTCATTTCATGCATGTATATTTTAATATGATGTGCGCCTGTGTAATCATTAGAAAGTGTAAATCACCATCAATATGCAATATGCAAATGTGTTTAAATTGAGTTCTGTTAATTTCTGTATTTTTTTGCTGCATTTGAATTGTTTAAATGACAAAGAAATGTAATCCATTATTCAAGATTCCATAAGATTTTGATTCATTAATGCTCTTTGTTAAAACAGCACATAAACTGTAAGTCATACCATATTTGAACAAAACTATACGCATGATTACAGTTTAAAGAAGAATGACAGACATGACCCATCTCTGTGCTGCTGAGAGTTATTGTTAACCACGAGAAACAGACAAAACAGCAGAAACCTTTGTTTCAAGATATCCTTGCTTTGTGGTTTCTAGGCATTTTTCTTCAAAACATGTCCATCAAAATTCCAGATGGATTTTTTGAAATAATGAACGTCAACATAAAGACTCAGGGCGACGTAAAAATACACGAATTTGATGTGTCCCTGTAAAAGATGGATTTGCTTCTCTCTCTTCAAACACAACTCTTGGTAGAGGCAGGATGGTCCTGTTTAGTTTAATTAAAACGTTCAAAGGAGCTCCCATGTTTTATTAAGCCCGATCCTCAAAGACCAGGGACAAAATACGTCAATGCCATTTGTCACCCGCCACTGTCATTGCAGACAGACATGTCACACACATAGGCCTACACACACACAGGCACACACACATGCACGCACACACACACACACACTCATGACACTGTGGTGGCTGGCATGTGGAACATCTTATGACATAGTGTTTATGGTGTTTATTCTACTTTAAAGAGCTTAGGGAACAGGAGCAGAGATGAGAGCATTAGGGACAGGGAGGACTCATCAATCAAGCCAAGTCCTATGCCACAGCACACAATGCAGCCAGTTGTTTCAAAATGAAAACTGTAGTGATAATCATGTGATTGTAATTAATTAGATAATTAATTAAGACAGTTGCAGACAGTGAAGAATATTTAGATATTGATGAAGTTCAAATTAGTTACATATTTAATGTGCATAGTGTACATAAATAACTTGTACAAATAGTAAATAACATAAATAGACTACTAAAGCAATTAGGCCCGAGGGGGTTTGTGGTATATGGCCGATATACCATGCTAAAGGCTGTTCTTACGCATGATGCAACGCGGAGTGCCTGTATACAGCGCTTAGCCACAGTATATTGGCCATATACCACAAACCCTGAGGTGCTATGCTGCTATTATAAACTGGTTACTAACATAATTAGAACAGTAAAAATAAATGTTTTCACATACCCGTGGTATACGGTCTCATATACCTTGGCTTTCAGCCAATCAGCATTCAGGGCTCGAACCACCCTGTTTAGAGAATGCTTTAGAATGTAACCTACTACTTGCTTGTAATTGTAGACTGGGAAGAATTGACATTCGCAATCATTCCCTATCTGCAAGCATGACCAATGGCATAACACCTTATTGATATGTAAATTCAACCAGCTAATAGGAATACATGAACATTATACTAAATATTTCTGCAAAGGGAAGTGGAAACATCCTGTTACAATAGCATATACAGTGCCTTCAGAAAGATTTCATACCCCTTTACTTATTCCACATGTTGTTGTCTCTCTCTAAGAGCTTTGCACACCTAGATTGTACAATATTTGCACATTATTCTTTAAAAATTCTTCAAGCTTTGTCAAGTTAGTTGTTGATCATTGTTAGACAGCCATTTTCAAGTCAAGCCGATTTAAGTCAAAACTGTAACTATGCCACTGTCACGACTTCAGCCGAAGTCGGTTCCTCTCCTTGTTCGGGCGGTGCTCGGCGGTCGGCGTCGCCGGTCTACTAGCCATCGCTGATCCACTTTTCATTTTCCATTTGTTTTGTCTTTGTTTCTACACACCTGTTTTTCATTCCCCTAATTATTGTTCATGTATTTAACCCTCTGTTTCCCCCATGGTGTTGTGCGGAAGTGTTTTATGTCATGTTCGGTAATGTTGGTGACTGGTTATTTCGACGGGTGCTGTTTCTTGCCCGTGCGTAAAAGTTAATGTTCGTGTGTTTGTGTTTGGGCAAGTCCATTGTTTTACCTTGCACCATTCATTATTCTGAGTAAAGTTACTTTGCTCCCAATTCTCTGCTCTCCTGCGCCTGACTGCATACACCAGCTACAACCACCATTCTGACAGCCACTCAGGAACATTCAATGTCGTCTTGGTAAGCAACTCCAGTGATGCGCTGTGTTGGATTTTCCCCAAACATAATGCTTTGTATTCAGCACATTAAGTTCATTTTTGGGGGTTTTACTTTAGTGCCTTATTGCAAATAATATTTTTTATTCCATACAGGCTTCCTTCTTTACACTCTGTTATTTAGGTTACTATTGTGGAGTAACTACAAAGTTGTTGATCCACAGTTTTCTCCTATCACAGCCATCTGTAACTGTTTTAAAGTCACCATTGGCCTCATGGTGAAATCCCTGAGCAGTTTCCTTCCTCTCCGGCAACTGAGTTAAGAAGGATGCCTGTATCTTTGTAGTGACTGGGTGTATTGATACACCATCCAAAGTGTAACTAATAACTTCACCATGCTCAAAGGGATATTCAATGTCTGCTTTTTTTTACCCATCTACCAATAGTTGCCCTTCTCTGCGAGGCATTGGAAAACCTTTCTTGTCTTTGTGGTTGAATCTGTGTTTGAAATGCACTGCTCGACTGAGAGACCTTACAGATAATTGTATGTGTGGGGTACAGATATGAAGTAGTCATTAAAAAAATTATGTTAAACACTATTATTGCACACAGAATGAGTCCATGCAATTTATTATGTAACTTTTTTACTCCTGAACTTATTTATGCTTGCCATAACAAAGGGGTTGAATTCTTATTGACTCAAGACATTTCAGCTTTTAATTTTTAATTAATTTGTAAACATTTCTAAAAACATAATTCCACTTTGATATTATGGCGTATTGTGTGTAGGCTATTGACAAAACAAATGGAATTCATGCCATTTTAAATTCAGGTTGTAACGCAACAAAACTTGGAAAAAGTCAAGGGGTGTGAATACTCTCTGAAGGCGCTGTATATGGACAGGAGTTTTTTCTGAGATTCAAAACATTGGGCCCCAACTACATGATCAGGAAAACTCCTGGACCAAACGTTTTTATTTTGTTTGGTCTATTATCACTTCGTCTTTCCTGTAGCTAGATCCGTCCCTATTTGACCCAGTTATAAACATTACACATATAATACCTGTATTATAATCGTACACTAAATTGTATTGGCAGTTTTGTCCCATTTACATCGTGTTACGAAAGTTCAAAGTGTTGTCTCCTTAAAAGTTTCTGAGATCTCTACAGTATGCTCCTCTGTAATCCAGCATTGCTTTCCAACGGTCAGTGAAATTATTTTGAAGATTGCACAATTGTATCTGCTTTTCATTTGCGATCTTTTCAAACTGCAGGAGGGAAGAAGGAAAGTTAAAAAAAGATCGGCCTGTGTTTTGGCAGAAGTCAGATGATATGTTGTACTGTCTTCTTGAATATTATTAAGTACTCTTGACCAACAACTAAATAAGAAAACCAACCGGGCATCCATGTGTTTGTGTGGGAGTTCTGTCAACTGGAAAGCGGCTGCAGCAGTGCAGTGAAATGGATAAATGCAGCAGCATGCCAAACTAAGGCCCCAGGCAGATGCAGCTCAGAGGGGGAACCAACCGGCTATTATGCTGCTCCCTGATGTCTCCGGCTCCATCAGCTCCACACTCTCTCTCCAGATTTTAACACTTCACTCAATTAGCCCAGGGAAGATTTAGGTTGGCACGGAGATGGTGTGGATGAAAGAGGACTTCCTATTCTTGAAAGGGGGCCCCAGCTCACAGTCTGTCAGAGAGAGAAAAGACTGAGACCAGGATATGGATCACAGCAGAGAGGGAAAGAGAGAGAGGGAAAGATAGAGAGGGAGAGAGCTCGGGAAAGAGAGAGCTCGGGAAAGAGAGCGTAAGAAAGGGACAGAGAGACTGAAAGAGAGAGAGAGAGGGCGTGACCTGTATGACCAGCGCAGAAAACATCACACAATTAGGTATTTTAACCATTTAAAGGTATAAAAAAAACGTCCACTTCCTAACCTGATGGATGTGACTGAACTCCTCCTTTTCTGGTCGGGCACAGCTGTGGATAACCGTACGGGGGTGTAGAGTGGACCAAGGCCTGATTAGTTCCCCAACATGCCCACTGATATTGGGGCCTGAGAGGAGAGGCTTGACTGGGTGTGTGTAGATACGCCAGACTGTGTCCACATGCGGCCCGGCTCGCTCCACTGGCTGATTAGAGCAAGCTGAAGTGCTCCACCATGCCCTCTAGATGGAAAGCAGGTTTTTCTGAGGTTCACTGTTGCTTGCCAGACCCGAATGCCACATCGGGGGTGCTTGAATAAAGATTTAATAAAAATTCTCAAAAGTGAGCGGGGGTTTTGCTAATGTTAAACCTTCAAACGCTAATTTGCGATGTTGCTATTTTAAATAGGGTTCACTTCTCACTTGGGCCTCTTGCCAACCTGTCAAGTGTGTTTTCTGATCAGTCAGGCTCAGAGACATTGCAGAGAGTCCCCAGATCGATTTACCCAGATATGACAGTTTTGGACTCAAAGCTACAGCCCTTTTTGTCAAGAGTACATTTCTAAAAATGGTCTAGTGGCTTAGAGAAAGAAAAGCATTCAGTTTCAAACAGGAGAGGAGCTTCCTCTGTCTGAGATGAGATTAGGATGTGCTGCCACTACTCTGTCTGGGTCATGGTGAGCTGTGTGTGTTGAGTAAGGGTCAGGAGTTTTTCCACAACAAATTCCACAGACAAATTACCTTATTAGCAGAATACACCAATCAAGTGAAGAGTCCATCTGCAGAGTTGAGCAACCAGTGATTTCTCAACTATGTTAAACAGCTTAAGATCACTTTATTCGTCTATTGTACACCAACTGAAATTTATCCCAAATCAACACACAGCCTGTTAAACAGAATGGTGCCATGATTAACTGAAGGCCACATACGTAGAGTGGCGACTCTATAATGATGCACTGATCACATCCCACATTACCCTGGCTAGTCATGGTGATTACAGGGGACAACAGTCTGTTGATGACTTATGATCCCATCTGGAACTCCATTGTGTGACGTGTCCTCCCCAAAGCTCAGAGACAATAGACTCAACAAACATTTTGGCCATGTGTAATATTGAGTGAGTCCCACTCCCCTGCAGAGTACTGTAGCATACCAGACCTCCACTTAATCATCGTCTCCTGGCCAATGTCGAATATGTGAGCGCCCGCCGCATCCGCACACAGTATGCCTCTCTTAAGCTCCTTAAATCCCGTCATTATGTATCAATACTCTCTCCAATTCATTCCAGGGATAGAAGCCCGACTCTCTCTGCTCTAAGGCCTGTTACAATAGTTAGAGAAGCAATTTGTATGCAGATGTTTGAATTGAAATCAGATGGACAAGAGGCCATCACCACATTTGTGGACAGGGATTGTCAAATGAAAGGAGGACAGGCTGTCCATAAATGAACATGTGTGTTGTGTTTTGGAATGTGCGGTAGACAAATGACTGCATTAAGCTTTAGTGTTTTCACATGCTGCCTGTAGACAAGATCCAGTTCATCTACTAGCAGACAAGGACCGGGTCCAATTCATCTACTAGCAGACAAGGACCGGGTCCAGTTCATCTACTAGCAGACAAGGACCGGGTCCAGTTCATCTACTAGCAGACAAGGACCGGGTCCAGTTCATCTACTAGCAGACAAGGACTGGGTCCAATTCATCTACTAGCAGACAAGGACCGGCTCCAGTTCATCTACTAGCAGACAAGGACCGGCTCCAGTTCATCTACTAGCAGACAAGGACCGGCTCCAATTCATCTACTAGCAGACAAGGACCGGGTCCAGTTCATCTACTAGCAGACAAGGACCAGGTCCAGTTCATCTACTAGCAGACAAGGACCGGCTCCAATTCATCTACTAGCAGACAAGGACCGGGTCCAGTTCATCTACTAGCAGACAAGGACCGGGTCCAGTTCATCTACTAGCAGACAAGGACCGGCTCCAATTCATCTACTAGCAGACAAGGACCGGGTCCAGTTCATCTACTAGCAGACAAGGACCGGGTCCAGTTCATCTACTAGCAGACAAGGACCGGCTCCAGTTCATCTACTAGCAGACAAGGACTGGGTCCAATTCATCTACTAGCAGACAAGGACCGGCTCCAGTTCATCTACTAGCAGACAAGGACCGGCTCCAGTTCATCTACTAGCAGACAAGGACCGGCTCCAGTTCATCTACTAGCAGACAAGGACCGGCTCCAGTTCATCTACTAGCAGACAAGGACCGGCTCCAGTTCATCTACTAGCAGACAAGGACCGGCTCCAGTTAATCTACTAGCAGACAAGGACCGGGTCCAGTTCATCTACTAGCAGACAAGGACCGGCTCCAGTTCATCTACTAGCAGACAAGGACCAGGTCCAGTTCATCTACTAGCAGACAAGGACCGGGTCCAATTAATCTACTAGCAGACAAGGACCGGGTCCAATTCATCTACTAGCAGACAAGGACCGGCTCCAATTCATCTACTAGCAGACAAGGACCGGGTCCAATTCATCTACTAGCAGACAAGGACTGGGTCCAATTCATCTACTAGCAGACAAGGACCGGGTCCAGTTCATCTACTAGCAGACAAGGACCGGCTCCAGTTCATCTACTAGCAGACAGTCATATTTGAGTTCATCATTCAAAAACAAAACAAAAAATGATTGTAGTTACCCCAAAAAACATAAAAACATTCTGGTCTGCAAATGGAACTGAAGGATTTACATTGATAATAAAATCTGACAGACATATTGCTTAAAACCTCTACGGACCCCCCATCCCGGATCCGGGATCATCCTCATCAGAAACGCTGACTAGCATAGCCTAGCCTAGCACCACAGGGATATCATATAATATAATTTCATGAAATCACAAGTCCAATACAGCAAATGAAAGATAAACATCTTGTGAATCCAGCCAACATGTCCGATTTTTAAAATGTTTTACAGCGAAAACACAACATATATTTATGTTAGCTCATCACAATAGCCCAAAACACAACGCCATTTTTTCACCGTAAAGATAGCTTTCACAAAACCCACAAATAGAGATAAAATTAATCACTAACCTTTGAACAACTTTGACAGTCTTATGACATCATGTTATACAATACATGTATGTTTTGTTCGAAAATGTGCATATTTATAGCTATAAATCGTGGTTCTACATTGCCGACATGGTCACAAATGGCACCAAAATGTCCGGAGAAATTTTAGACAGCCACGTAATCTAACAGAAAAACTCATCATAAACTTTGCTGAAAAATACATGTTGCATATATAATTAAAGATACACTGGTTCTTAATGCAACCGCTGTGTTAGATTTAAAAAAAAAATAGCTTTAGTACAAAGCACAGCATGCAATAATCTGAGACAGCGCTCAGCCATTCTCCGCCATGTTGGAGTCCAAAGAGTCCACAAAAATACGAAATAACATCATAAATATTCCCTTACCTTTGATGAACTTTCATCAGAATGCAGTGCCAGGAATCCTAGTTCCACAATAAATCGTTGTTTTGTTTTAGAATGTCCATTTCTTCTGTCGAATTAGCAACTTTGGCTAGCATGGTGTAGCTCACGTGTTCATGAAGATTTTACGCATGAACGAAAAATTCAAAAAGTCATAATAAAAGTCGAATAAACTGGTCAAACTCAGTTGAGAATCCATCTTTAGGATGTTTTTCACAAATATATCCAATAACGTCCCAGACGGAGCATTTCTTCGTGTCTACCTAACGCATTGCAGACAACGATATGACAAACCCAAGTGCGTAGCCAAGTACTACCAATATGGCTGACCTCTCACTCCAACGAGTCCCATCTGGTCCCAGAAAAGTCTAGAGACTTCATTCCACGTTCTACTGCCTGTTGACATCTAGTGGAAGGTGTATGAAGTGCATACAGATCCATAAATACAAGACAATTGAATAGGCAATGCCTTTCACAGAGACCCATTTCAGAATTTTCACTTCCTGTTTGGAAGTTTGCCTGCCAATTGAGTTCTGTTTTACTCACAGATATAATTCAAACAGTTTTAGAAACGTCAGAGTGTTTTCTATCCAATAGTAATACTAATATGCATATCATATGATCTAGGACAGAGTACGAGGCCGTTTAAATTGGGCACAATTTTATCCAGAAGTGAAAAGGGCGCCCCCTATTTCCAAGAGGATTTATATATGGCCTGACCAATGACAGTTTGTTCTATGCTAATAAACCAGACGATATGACCTTAAGAACAGACTAAGAAATCTAATTTAGTTTTTGGACATGATTTTGTCTGTAATATTAGCATTATAAAAGTTGTCTTTACGTCTAGAGGAAACTAGTCCTCTAGTACATTTTAGTTTTGTTTTCAAATAGACGGCATGACAGAGATAGACAATAATAGCCTCCATTTATTAGATTGTGTTTATTGGCGTAGTATAGATTGTGCTTATTGGCATAGTATAGATTGTGCTTATTGGCGTAGTATAGATTGTGCTTATTGGTGTAGTATAGATTGTGTTTATTGGTGTAGTATAGATTGTGCTTATTGGCGAAGTATAGATTGTGCTTATTGGCATAGTACCAATTGTGCTTATTGGCGAAGTATAGATTGTGTTTATTGGTGTAGTATAGATTGTGTTTATTGGTGTAGTATAGATTGTGTTTATTGGTGTAGTATAGATTGTGCTTATTGGCATAGTACCAATTGTGCTTATTGGCGTAGTATAGATTGTGTTTATTGGCGTAGTATAGATTGTGTTTATTGGTGTAGTATAGATTGTGTTTATTGGCGTAGTATAGATTGTGTTTATTGGTGTAGTATAGATTGTGTTTATTGGTGTAGTATAGATTGTGTTTATTGGCGTAGTATAGATTGTGTTTATTGGTGTAGTATAGATTGTGTTTATTGGTGTAGTATAGATTGTGTTTATTGGTGTAGTATAGATTGTGTTTATTGGTGTAGTATAGATTGTGTTTATTGGTGTAGTATAGATTGTGTTTATTGGTGTAGTATAGATTGTGTTTATTGGTGTAGTATAGATTGTGTTTATTGGTGTAGTATAGATTGTGTTTATTGGCGTAGTATAGATTGTGTTTATTGGCATAGTTGTGTCACCATTGCAGGTCATAAAGCTTTCCAATAAAGTAATGTTAATGCAACAAACCTACTGTCATCCAAGTGGCATATTAGTATTATGTTTTGAATATTACTGCATTGCTTAATTGTTATTGATTTATTTCAGAGGATATTGCCAGGTAGGTCACAGTACTAACATTCCTTGGGCAAATGTTACGGAAGCAGCAAATGAATGGGAGTTCACGTGAGTTTACATACCTGTAAAAACTTAACAGACTGCATTGACTCGATTGTACCTGACCGCAGTTATGGACAGACCCATCTACACACACACACACACACACACACACACACACACACACACACACACACACACACACACACACACACACACACACACACACACACACACACACACACACACACACACACACACACACACACACACACACACACACACCACGCTCTTCTTCCTCTGAACAGATGGATGAGTTTGTCCTGGGTGACAATAGCAGCATAATGATGCTGTACACACTGGGTGCTCTGTAGAAGAGAGATGTAGTCAAATACATTCAAAAGCTTTCAAGTATTTAAGGTAAACTTGTTTCAGTTTGCACTCTTTACCCTCCACCCCAATCTCTCACCATAACATCTACCATGTCCTTCATTGATTCCCACTGTTTATCTCTAACATTGTTTTGGGGGGTTTTTAAGCCTCTTATTTCAACATGGCATGGGCTGATATGTTCAGCTATAAGATTGGGGTTTTCATTCTTGGCACTACGACAAGGTCCTTTCATATATAATCATAACATCAAGCACAGAGTATTGATATCACGGCAGGCAGGTCCTCTGTTATTTCCTCACATGTCCAACGATGGCTTGGCAACACAGCAAGAGTGTGAGTCTAATATCAGACTAATGTATTACTGTGGTATTGAGAAAATACAACCAGTATTTCCTGACTCCTAAGCCCATGCCATTCTGAAAGCTCAGGGGCACAGTAGGTCATATGCGTTATACTGCATACCTAGTTGACAATTTGTTTAATAAGTCAATGTCAAAACCATTTGTCATGATGAATTCAGCTTTTATGCTATACTATTGCCACACGCCACAGGAAATAGCGCCTACATAGAGAGCAACAGTAATGGTGTATTTTTATAGCCACTAACGGAGGCTAACTATTCATGTTTTGGGGTAAACGCTGAAAATATGGTATGTGGTAAACACAGGCTTAGGAGATCTTATAGGTTTCGTTCTGAGATAATCTTCAGCAGCTAACGTCACTTTTTGTGAATTTTTAAGCATTTATGTAATCAAAACAAGCACATAAAGCACATAAAGGATTCAAAATTCATGAAGGTCATGTTAACTGATTGATATTATCTCATAGAACAAAACGTATAAGAGATCTTAAGCTGGTGATAACCTCAGACCTTATATGGCTGAACAAGGAGTTGAACAAGGAGTTGCTCCTGACCATGTGAAGAGGTTTTCCTGAGCAGGTCACATGGGCAAAAAAATACTAATTCATATACTGTGCCTATACACGTAGTTTGAACGTATTGTGCCGTTCTTCACAGCTTTCTACACTGCAGTATATGACTCATGTGTTATTGTGCTTCTGGCCCACAGTATTGTATGTGAGGTGGGTGTCCTGTCCTCCTTGAGTTAATGTGTCTTAGTGCAGGGATTTTCAAACTTTTTGAGGCTGGGGAGCCCTTTTGAAATAGCAAATTCATCAGGGACCCCCTCATAATCAGAACACAACTCCAGTGAGATAAATAGCATGCTAAAGAGTTTTACAATGGCTTCCGCAATGCATGGTCAGAAGAACCAAGTCTTGGGCACTGGGAAGGAATATTTTAAAGGCCTGCCTTTTGTTATCGGAGATAACATTTTTGCAATTTTCAAGCAAATTTCCTGAGGCAGAAAGGAAAAATGGCGGTTTTAAAAGCCTAAATCACAGTGCATTTATGTAAAAAAAAAGGGGGGGGGAATACTAGAAGTATTGATTTTGAATCATGTATAATTGGTGGAGTACTCTGGATACCAATATCCCTGTGAGCCTCCCAGCCCCTTGTTGCCCAGAGTTAAGAACATATATTAGATTAATAATATTATATTGTATTGTAATACACCCGCTAAACATATTCCACATATCCCTTGGCCAAAATTGTACCTGTTTTTATTAATATTAATATGAATAATATTACAGTTATATATATAAATATACACTACCAGTCAAAAGTTTGGACACAACTACTCATTCAACGGTTTTAATTAATGTTTTATATTTTCTACATTGCAGAATAATAGTTAAGACATCAAAACTATGAAATAGTACATATAGAATAAATTAGTAACCAATAAAGTGTTAAACAAATCAAAATATATTTTATATTTGAGATTCTTCAAAGTAGCCACCCTTTGCCTTGATGACAGCTTTGCATACTCTTGGCATTCTCTCAGCCAGCTTCATGAGGTAGTCACCTGGAATGCATTTCAATTAACAGGTTTGCCTTGTTTGTGGAATTTCTTTCCTTCTTAATGCCTTTGAGCCAATCAGTTGTGTTGTGACAAGGTAGAGGTGGTATATAGAAGATAGACCTACAGTTGAAGTCGGAAGTTTACATACACTTAGGTTGGAGTCATTAAAACTCGTTTTTCAACCACTCCACAAATTTGTTGTTAACAAACTGTAGTTTTGGCCAGTCGGTTAGGACATCTACTTTGTGCATGACACAAGTCATTTTTCCAACAATTGTTTACAGACAGATTATTTCACTTATAATTCACTGTATCACAATTCCAGTGGGTCAGAAGTTTACATACACTAAGTTGAATGGCTTTTGAAGCTTCTGATAGGCTAAATAATGAATCATAAATAAATAAATACATACATAATTTGAGTCAATTGGATGTGTACCTGTGGATGTATTTCAAGGCCTACCTTCAAACTCAGTGCCTCTTTGCTTGACATCATGGGAAAATCAAAAGAAATTAGCCAAGACCTCAGAAAAATATTGTACACCTCCACAAGTCTGGTTCATCCTTGGGAGCAATTTCCAAGCACCTGAAGGTACCATTTCCATCTGTACAAACAATAGTATGGTGATCCAAACTGACCTAAGGGAACATACACCTTTTACTCGGATTAAGTGTCAGGAATTGTGAAAAACTGAGTTTAAATGTATTTGGCTAAGGTGTATGTAACCTTCCGACTTCAACTGTATTCGTTAAAACACCAAGTCAATATTATGGTAAGAACAGCTCAAATAAGCAAAGAGAAATGACAGTCCATCATTACTTTAAGAGATGAAGGTCAGTCAATGCGGAAAATTTCAAGAACTTTGAAAGGTTCTTCAAGTGCAGTCACAAAAACCATCAAGCGCTATGATGAAACTGGTTCTTATGAGGACCGCCACAGGAAAGGGGGACCCAGAGTGACCTCTGCTGCAGAGGATAAGTTCATTAGAGTTAACAGCCTCAGATTGCAGCCCAATTAAATGCTTCACAGAGTTCAAGCAACAGACACACCTCAACATCAACTGTTCAGAGGAGACTATGTGAATCAGGCCTTCATAGTCGAATTGTTGCAAAGAAACCACTACTAAAGGAGACCAATAAGAAGAAGAGACTTGCTTGGGCCAAGAAACACGAGCAAAGGTGGAAGACTGGTGGAAATCTGTCCTTTGGTCTGATGAGTCCAAATTTGAGATTTTTGGTTCCAACTGCTCTGTCTTTGTGAGACGCAGAGTAGGTGAACGGATGATCTCCGCATGTGTGGTTCCCACCATGAAGCATGGAGGAGGAGGTGTGATGGTGTGGGGGTGCTTTGCTGGTGACACTGTCAGGGATTTATTTAGAATTCAAGGCACACTTAAAACTTCTTATGGCTGCAATCCCGTTAACGGGATCGATATGACAACAGCCAGTGAAAGTGCAGGGCGCCAAATTCAAACAACAAAAATCTCATAATTAAAATTCCTCAAACATACATGTATTTTATACCATTTTAAAGGTAATCTTGTTGTTAATCCCACCAAAGTGTCCGATTTCAAATAGGCTTTTCAGCGAAAGCACCACAAACGATTACGATTACACCACAAACGATTACGATTATGTACGATTACGATTATATAACATAAATACTCATCATAAACTTTGATGAAAGATACATGTTTTACATAGAATTAAAGATACACTTGTTCTTAATGCAATCGCTGTGTCAGATTTCAAAAAGCTTTACGGCAAAACACAATATTCAATAATCTGAAAACAGCGGTCAGCCACAAAAGCAAGCCATACAGTGACCTGCCAAATTGTGCAGTCAACAAAACTCATAAAAAGCATTATAAATCTTCACTTACCTTTGCTGATCTTCGTCGGAATGCACTCCCAGGACTCCCACTTCCACAAGAAATGTTCGTTTTTTTCGGTAATGTCCATCATTTATGTCCAAATAGCTATTTTTGTAGCGGGTTTGGGAAACAAATACAACGTCAGGGAAGCGCGTTCACTAAAACCTGACGAAATGTCCAAAAGTTCCGTAACAGTCCGTAGAAACATGTCAAACGATGTATTGAATCAATCTTTAGAATGTTTTTAACATAAATCTTGAATAACGTTCCAACCGGAGAATCACATTGACTTCAGATGAGCGATGGAACAGAGCTCCCTCTCATGTGAACGCGCATGGTCAAAGAATGGTCAGGTCATGGCAGACCTGACTAATTCCCCTCTCATTCGGCCCCACTTCACAGTAGAGGCATCAGACAAGGTTCTACAGACTGTTGACATCTAGTGGAAGCTGTAGGAAGTGCAAACTCATCCATATCTCGCTGTGATTTCAATGGGATCTTGGTTGAAAATCGACCAGCCTCAGAATTTCCATTTCCTGTTTGGATTATTTCTCAGGTTTTTGCCTGCCATATGAGTTCTGTTATACTCACAGACATAATTCAAACAGTTTTAGAAACTTCAGAGTGTTTTCTATCCAATACTAATAATAATATGCATATATTAGCAACTG
Source organism: Salvelinus namaycush (assembly GCF_016432855.1). Lineage (NCBI taxonomy): Eukaryota > Metazoa > Chordata > Actinopteri > Salmoniformes > Salmonidae > Salvelinus > Salvelinus namaycush. The sequence continues at coordinate 13,332,134 of NC_052314.1, forward strand.
GGACTGAGGAGCAGGCTGTTTACTCTGGGCACCTCTGTGCACCTTTCATCCAAGCTACTCAATACTGCCCCTGCAGCCATAAGAAGTTAACCAGCATGGCTACCACAGCATTCTGCAGCAATACGCCATCCCATCTGGTTTGCGCTTAGTGGGACTATCGTTTGTTTTTCAACAGGACAATGACCCAAAACACACCTCCAGGCTGTGTAAGGAATATTTGACCAAGAAGGAGAGTGATGGAGTGCTGCATCAGATGACCTGGCCTCCACAATCACCCAACCTCAACCCAATTGAGATGGTTTGGGATGAGTTGAACCACAGAGTGAAGGAAAAGCAGCCAACAAGTGCTCAGCATATGTGGGAACTCCTTCACGACTGTTGGAAAAACATTCCAGGTGAAGCTGGTTGAGGGAATTCCAAGAGTGTGCAAAGCTGTCATAAATGCAAAATGTGGCTGCTTTTAAGAATCTAAAATGTGAAATATATTATGATTTGATTTACACTATTTTGGTTACTACATGATTCCATATGAGTTATTTCATAGTTTTGATGTCGTCACTATTTTTTTACAATGTAGAAAGTAGTAAAAATAAAGTAAAACCCTTGAATGAGTAGGTGTGTCCAAACTTTTGACTGGTACTGTATATATATTTTAGTTCTGGTCGCAGTACCTCCGCGGACGGACCCCACTTTGAGAACCCCTCTGCTAGTGTCTGTCCTAGATCTAGTGTGTGTCCTAGTGTTCTTTCTGACCTCAGGTTTGGCATGGTGCTGCCTGTCAAACACAGGTGCCCTTTGTTGTGTCTGTCTGCAGTCCAGGAGAGTGCCTCTGCCTCCACAGGGCCTCACACACAAAGGAATGTTTAGTGGGATATATTACACAGGGACTGCTTGTTTGTTTGGGACCTAACAACAGTAACCTGATGACATCTCAGTCAGGTCAGGGGAGGATTTTAACCTCTACAGTAAAGCAAATGCTGCACTTCTTTTCAACAGGATTAGATTTTTAGTTGGAGGTCATGACTTATAAAAAGTCAAAAGAAGTTCTCAATGTCTTCTAGCTACCGTTTGTACTCAACACACTCTATTTCAGCCCCCATCTTGTAGCTGGCCCGTGGTGAGCCCCATGTTCCTCTCCCGGTGTTTGTGAGTTGATGAAAAGGCTGCTTTGTTGTGTTTCAGTAATGGACCGTCACATTGAGCTTGACTTCCTCACAGAAATGACTGTTATATGAAGTCAAGCCAGTTTGGGTGCCTGTGGTTTGTCTGTCTGTTTGTCCGTCTGTCTGTCCTCCTGTCTGTCTGTCTGTCTGTCTCTTTGTCCGTCTGTCTGTCCTCCTGTCTGTCTCTTTGTCCGTCTGTCTGTCCTCCTGTCTGTCTGTCTGTCTGTCTGTCTGTCTGTCTGTCTGTCTGTCTGTCTGTCTGTCTGTCTGTCTGTCTGTCTGTCTGTCTGTCTGTCTGTCTGTCTGTCCTCATGTCTGTCTGTCTGTCCTCCTGTCTCTGTCCTCCTTAATGTCTGTGCGTCTCTCTATCTGTCCTCCTGTCACTGTCTGTCTGTCTGTCTGTCTGTCTGTCTGTCTGTCTGTCTGTCTGTCTGTCTGTCTGTCTGTCTGTCTGTCTGTCTGTCTGTCTGTCTGTCTGTCTGTCTGTCTGTCTGTCTGTCTGTCTGTCTGTCTGTCTGTCTGTCTATTTGCCCCCTGGCTTTCTCTCAGCCCATGTGAGACGGGATGGGAAGTGGACAGTTTCCACGGCGACAGAAGAGTGACAGTCAGTCACCATGGGTGACCCAGACGCCCCCGCTGAGTGGCTGAACTCCAGTGGAACTGCAAGCAGAAAGCATTCTGTGGTTTTTGGTGACAGAAGGTCAAAAGGCATATTTGGGTTCTGTTGTTGAAGTTTGTTTGTGGTTGACTCTTTACTTCTCTCCTCTCTTCTCCTCATTCGTTATTTCTTGTTTTTTTCCGTCTGCGTCGCTCTGTCTGCAGTCTCCATCTTGTTTCTTTCCAATGTGTGGCCGACGTGACAACAGCTGGAGAGGGAGTCAGAGAAAGAGCCACCTTCAAGGCTATGCTGAATCCATTACCTCAGCTGACACAGAGATGTCAATGAAATTTTCAGTCACAGCGTAACCCAGCTATAAACTGGAACTGTTCGACATGAAAGGCATCCATTTAGTTTTATTTTGCTGTGGTGCATGAGTTCACTACATGTGTTTTCTTTGAGAATTAAGAAGACAGTTTGGTCTGTAGATGTCTTCAGACAATTACTCAGAGGCCATACTGAAGTGTAAAACTGGTCGCCATCAGCTTCTGCCTGCATGAGGCCCATGTAGAAAAACTCACTGAGTAACCATGTTCTCATACAACGTGATGTGTTGACGTGGAATAAGTTGTTATGTCGCTATTCCAGAGGACCTCTTGTGGCCCTTTGCTCCTCTAGGGGCTCAATGTAATAAGTCAAGTAAGTCAAGTCTTTATTCCGGGTCCAGGGGCTTCTCTTTACACTGTAAAACAAGCTAGGATCAATAATTAGTTTAGTAAGCATAACTAGGCTGTGGCTAGTATAGTTTGTAGACTGTGACCCTCAGTAACCTGTTAAGGGCATGGGGCGCTATACAAGACACAGCTGACCTTGTGACACACTGTCTAAGAATCTGTTAGTTTAGATAATACCTAATTTAGCCTCTGTTTCTGTGAATAAATAAATACAGAAGGACATATAAATGCTGAAGTGACCGTTAGGAGGAGAGGCCACACACGCCATGCAGTGGCTCCAAACATACTGTTCCTCTGGGAATGTATTTCTTCTACACTGAATTTATTTGCTTTATGGTGAAATCGGCCACCTCCGTATCTGCCGAAGCCAATGTTACACCAGGGAGTGGTTGGCTATGAGTGGATTAAGACTTTTCCATTGACCAGCGGTTTACAGAGGTTATAATCTTGGGTCCCATTGAATGATTTCCCGTTAAGCCCAGGAAAGCTGTCAAATGCTACTTACTGGAATCCAGTGGAATTTGTAGCTAGCGCTGAGTCGTTGGCAGCAACGTGCACAGACACAAAGCTCACAGGAAGTGGCAGATAGGACTGTCTCTGGACAATGAGGTTCTCTTTTATACAGTACAGAACAGGGCAATAAACTAGTATTTATTTTATCTCAGTTTTGACTGAAAGGGCTGTAATGGCTCCTGAATTTACACAGGGCCGGCTCCGAGTGTTGTCAGAGAGATAAATCATGTCATAACCAAGTAATTAAATAATTTGAGGGATATATTGAAGCTAGTGGGCGGTCGGTTGGTCTGTACCTCGCAACTTGTATGATATTCAGACCTGCCTTACATGCACTCATTGTCATTCATTGCATGATAAAATAAGATATCTCATGTCTTTGTGTGATTCAATACATTGCAATATGTTGTATAGATGTTGTAGTAAATATCCTCTGTAGTTTGTTGCCATTTCTGTTGAAATTATTGAGTAACTGGCCATTATTGTATGTTAGTGAAAACATTATTGTCTGTCATTTCCTTGTAACACACACAGACACTGCCCTAGTCGTAATATTCTGCCATGGAGCTGTCATCCTCACCCATGGAATGTCCTCCACTGTTGCGTCGAGAGTTCCGTCTGTGTTTGTTGTGTAATGGCTTGGAAGATAAATAAAATAAGACGTTCCAAACCCTCCCAGTAGATGGAGACAGCGCAGGGTGAACAGACAATATAAATGGTCTAAAATGGATTATCACGGAAATAGAGAGAATGTATTCTTTGAATGCCTGTTTGCCTACTGCTGTAGAACATGTGTTGTGTGATATTTTTGCATGTGTTCTAGTTTGAGAAGCTAAGTGGCTGAATTGGTGCAGAAAATTCAAACGTCAGAGCATTCTGGATTTGCACACACACACAATGGATGACAAATTCCATTGGATTTACAATGGCCATTTATTTTTAGAATACGATTTGTATTAACACCTCAAGTTCGTATGAGGTTTTATCAATAACACCCACCAGAGGGTGCTATTCCATAAGTATTCACAATGAATAAAGCAGGAGCTCCTGCCTCAAACTCCTCCAACAGTGGATCTGGGCTGGAGTTCGGAATGTCCTCCAGTCATTCCGCCATCTTAATTGCTGCCGTCTTGGTAGCAATGTCTCGTGCCATTATCGAGAAATTTTCACGTGACCTCAATGGCTCCTCACTGTAATCATGGGGACTGTATTTCTGTGGAGTGTGGATGTGTGTGTGTGTGTGTGTGCGTGCGTGCGTGCGTGCGTGCGTGCGTGCGTGCGTGCGTGCGTGCGTGCGTGCGTGCGTGCGTGCGTGCGTGCGTGCGTGCGTGCGTGCGTGAGTGAGTGAGTGAGTGTGTGTGTGTGTGTGTGCATACAGTCAGTTATACCAATGTATAATAAGCACTCCCTTCTCTTCTCCCCAGGCTCACATGCAGACTGTCTTGATAAGAAGAACTCAATCACAGCATCACTATTAATCACCACTAACCCCCCTCCCTCCCTCCCTCTCTATCTGTCACACTATTAATCACCACTAACCCCCCTCCCTCCCTCTCTCTCTGTCACACTATTAATCACCACTAACCCCCCTCCCTCCCTCCCTCTGTCTCTGTCTCACTATTAATCACCACTAACCCCCCTCCCTCTCTCTCTCTCTCTCTCTCTCTCTCTCTCTCTCTCTCTCTCTCTCTCTCTCTCTCTCTCTCTCTCTCTCTCTCTCTCTCTCTCTCTCTCTCTCTCTCTCTCTCTCTCTCTGTTTCATTATTAATTCCCACTAACTCCTCTCCCTCTCTTTCTGTCTCACTATTAATCACCACCTATCCCCCCTTTCTTCTCTCTCTGTCTCACTATTAATCACCACTAACCCACCACCCTCTCTCTCTCTGGCTCACTATTAATCACCACTAACGCCCCTCCCTCCCTCTCTCTCTGTCTCACTATTAATCACCACTAACCCCCCTCCCTCTCTCTCACTACTTAAAAAGCTGAGTAGGAGCTACCAGCTGCCCTACTGAGCCAGGGCTTGCACGGCACCGCAGCACACATGCATATCATTAATAACTTAATTAGCGTTTCCTGAGTGCAGCCAAGGACATGGATTAGTTGGATAACTAACGAGTGTGTGTGTGTGTGTGTGTGTGTGTGTGTGTGTGTGTGTGTGTGTGTGTGTGTGTGTGTGTGTGTGTGTGTGTGGGTGTGTGTGTGTGTGTGTGTGTGTGTGTGTGTGTGTGTGTGTGTGTGTGTGTGTGTGTGTGTGTGTGTGTGTGTGTGTGTGTGTGGGTGTGTGTGTGTGGGTGTGTGTGTGTGTGTGTGTGTGTGTGTGTGTGTGTGTGTGTGAGTGTGTGTGTGTTATTTAAGATGGACACTGCATGAAGACGAACACATTTATTTTCAACGTGTTGGCTGTCACTTGTTGTTATTGATAGACTGGACCAAAGGGTCTGTTTCATTCTGGAGGTAATCAACTATTTTAGATAAACTGCACCGGAATTAAAAGGCTGTCTCCTCCTACAGTTGAAGTCGGAAGTTTACATACACTTAGGCTGGAGTCATTAAAACTTGTTTTTCAACCACTCTACACATTTCTTGTTAACAAACTATAGTTTTGGCAAGTCGGTTAGGACTTACTACTTTGTGCATGACACAAGTCATTTTTCCAACAATTGTTTACAGACAAATTATTTCACTTATAATTCACTGTATCACAATTCCAGTGGGTCAGAAGTTTACATACACTAAGTTGAACGGCTTTAGAAGCTTGAACGGCTTTAGAAGCTTTAGAAGCTTCCGGCTATTTGACATCATTTGAGTCAATTGGAGGTGTACCTGTGGATGAATTTCAAGGCCTACCTTCAAACTCAGTGCCTCTTTGCTTGACATCATGGGAAAATTAAAAGAAATCAGCCAAGACCTGATCACAAGTCTGGTTCATTCTTGGGAGCAATTTCCAAATGCCTGAAGGTACCACGTTCATCTGTACAAACAATAGTACGCAAATATAAACATCATGGGACCACGCAGCCGTCATACCGCTCAGGAAGGAGACACGTTCTGTCTCCTAGAGATGAATGTATTTTGGTGCGAAAAGTGGAAATCAATCCCAGAACAACAGCAAAGGACCTTGTGAAGATGATGGAGGAAACAGGTACAAAGGTATCTATATCCACAGTAAAACGAGTCCTATATCGACATAACCTGAAAGGCGGCTAGCAAGGAAGAAGCCACTGCTCCAAAACCGCCATAAAAAAGCCAGACTACGGTTTGCAACTGCACATGGGGACAAAGATCGCACTTTTTGGAGAAATGTCCTCTGGCCTGATGAAACAAAAATAGAACTGTTTGGTCATAATGACCATTGTTATGTTTGGATGAAAAATGGGGAGGCTTGCAAGGCGAAGTACACCATCCCAACCGTGAAGCACAGGGGTGGCAGCATCATGTTGTGGGGGTGCTTTGCTGCAGGAGGGACTGGTACACTTCACAAAATAGATGACATCATGAGGGAGGAAAATTATGTGGATATATTGAAGCAACATCTCAAGACATCAGTCAGGAGGTTAAAGCTTGGTCACAAATGGGTCTTCCAAATGGACAATGTCTCCAAGCATACTTCCAAAGTTGTGGCAAAATGGCTTAAAACCTGTCTGGCCCAGGCGTTCCGCTAGCGGAACTCCTCCCACATTCCACTGAAAAGGCAGAGCGCGAAATTCAAAAAATATTTTTTAGAAATATTTAACTTTCACACATTAACAAGTCCAATACAGCAAATGAAAGATACACATCTTGTGAATCCAGTCAACATGTCCGATTTTTTAAATGTTTTACAGCGAAAACAGCACGTATATTTATGTTAGCTCACCACCAAATACAAAGAAGGACAGACATTTTTCACAGCACAGGTAGCATGCACAAAGCCAACCTAACTAACCAAGAACCAACCAAACTAACCAAGAAACAACTTCATCAGATGACAGTCTTATAACATGTTACACAATAAATCTATGTTTTGTTCGAAAAATGTGCATATTTGAGGTATAAATCAGTTTTACATTGCAGCTACCATCACAGCTACCGTCAAAAATAGCACCGAAGCAGCCAGAGTAATTATAGAGACCAACGTGGAATACCTAAATACTCATCATAAAACATTTCTGAAAAATGCATCGTGTACAGCAAATGAAAGACAAGCATCTTGTGAATCCAGCCAATATTTCAGATTTTTTAAGTGTTTTACAGCGAAAACACAATATAGCATTATATTAGCTTACTACAATAGCCTACCACACTTCCGCATTCATTCATCAAGGCACGTTAGCGATAGCAATAGGCACGTTAGCGTTAGCGAATAAACCAGCAAAAGATATTCATTTTCACTAACCTTCATAAACCTTCCTCAGATGACAGTCCTATAACATCAGGTTATACATACACTTATGTTTTGTTCGAAAATGTGCATATTTAGAGCTGAAATCAGTGGTTATCCATTATGCTAACGTAGCTTCTTTTTCCCAGAATGTGCGGATATCTCTATTAGACTCTCACCTATTCTGACCAAATAGCTATTCATAAACATTACAAAAAAATACATGTTGTATAGGAAATGATAGATACACTAGTTCTTAATGCAATCGCAGTGTTAGAATTCTAAAAATATCTTCATTACGACATAAGGCTTATGTTATAGCGAGAGAGTGGCCAAAACCTGGGCGCAAAACTACTAGTACACAGTTCGACAGATATATGAAATAGCATCACAAAATGGGTCCTACTTTTGGTGATCTTCCATCAGAATGTTGTACAATGGGGTCCTTTGTCCAGAACAGTCGTTGTTTGGATTTAGAACATCGTTTTTCCCTCTTGAATTAGCAAGCACACTGGCCAAGTGGCGCGAAGCTCTCCATCGTCAACAAACACAGACAACGCAACACGCCTAACGTCCCGAAAAAATTTCAATAATCTAATAGAACTATATTGAAAAAACATACTTTACGATGATATTGTGACATGTATCAAATAAAATCAAAGCCGGAGATAGTAGTCGCCTATAACGACGGCTTTTCAGAAGGCAATTCCAGGTCCATCTTCGCGCTTTCCAGAAAACAGGAAATGGATGACTCGTCGTGCCAAGAGGATATATTCCACCTCAGACCAAGATAAACACTTCATTTCTTCTCTGACTTCCTCTTGACATCTAGGGGAAGGTGTATGACGTGCATGTATACTCATACGTGTCATGCCCATTTATAGGCAGGCCCTTGAACAGAGCATCATTTTCAGACTTTCCACTTCCTGGTCAGAAAGTGTGCTGCCAAATGAGTTCTGTTTTACTCACAGACAAAATTCAAACGGTTTTAGAAACTAGAGTGTTTTCTATCCAATAGTAATAATAATATGCATATTGTACGAGCAAGAATAGAGTACGAGGCCGTTTAAATTGGGCACGATTTTCCCCCAAAGTGTAAATAGCGCCCTCTATCCTCAACAGGTTAAACACTTTAAAGGCAATGCTACCAAATACTAATTGAGTGTATGTAAACTTCTGACCCACTGGGAATGTGATGAAAGAAACAAAATCTGAAATAAATAATTCTCTCTACTATTATTCGGACATTTCGCATTCTTAAAATAAAGTGGTGATCCTAACTGACCTAAGACAGGGTATTTTTACTTGGATTAAATGTCAGGAATTGTGGAAAACTGAGTTTATATGTATTTGGCTAAGGTGTATGTAACCTTCCAACTTCAACTGTATGTCTTGGATTGAACCAGGAAATCATACAATACACCTGAATTATATAATTCATTGTCCTTTCATTCTCTACCATATGAGGGATTCCCTAGCATGTTCAATTGAAAGGAAAAGAGAGACTACTCTTAAGAATAAATTATTCTCTTATATCTGAACAACTGAATAGAACTCTTAGCCAGACATAACCTGAATCAATACTGGTAGCACAGAGAGTGTTTTGAGATAAGGTTTTGAAGGATTTGACACTAAAATAGATATGAGGTCTGACTGTGCTTTCTCTTAACATGCAAGCAGAATTGTGATGAAATTATACTACATGTTCACTCCACTACCCCGGCAAAAGCAACTTCCACTCGCTTTCAATTTAGTTCTGGCATCTTTCAGCAGATCCACAACCTAGTCAACTCCATCACTCACAGTAAATGTGTTACAAGTTTTCTTGATTTATTGAGGGGCAATCAGCAGTTCCTATTTTTGGACTTATAAATTAATGATATGTACCCATTGATTCTTGAAGAATATAACTTAGAACTGCTTCATTGCCTAGTCGTACCCCATCATAACCATCATTACCCATCATACCCCATCATAACCCATCATACCCCATCATAACCCATCATACCCCATCATAACCCATCATACCCCATCATAACCCACCATACCCCATTATACCCCATCATTACCCATCATACCCCATCATACCCCATCATAACCCACCATACCCCATCATACCCCATCATACCCCATCATAACCCATCATACCCCATCATACCCCATCATAACCCACCATACCCCATTATACCCCATCATTACCCATCATATCCCATCATAACCCATCATACCCCATCATAACCCATCATACCCCATCATACCCCATCATAACCCATCATAACCCATCATAACCCATCATACCCCATCATAACCACCATACCCCATCATAACCCATCATAACCCATCATAACCCATCATAACCCATCATAGCCCATCATAACCCATCATACCCCATCATAACCCATCATACACCATCATACCCCATCATAACCCATCATACCCCATCATAACCCATCATATCCCATCATAAGCCATCATACCCAATCATACCCCATTATACCCCATCATAACCCATCATACCCCATCATACCCCATCATAACCCATCATATCCCATCATAACCCATCATACCCAATCATACCCCATCATACCCCATCATACCCCATCGTAACCCATCATAACCCACCATACCCCATTATACCCCATCATACCCCATCATAACCCATCATATCCCATCATAACCCATCATACCCAATCATACCCCATTATACCCCATCATAACCCATCATACCGCATCATACCTCATCAATCCCACAAGACATGCCACAAGAGGTCTCTTCACAGTCCCCAAGTCCAGAACAGACTATGGGAGGCACACAGTACTACATAGAGCCATGACTACATGAAACTCTATTCCACATCAAGTAACTGACACAAGCAGTAAAAACAGAGGGGACTGTGAAGCAACACAAACATAGGCATAGACACACACACACACACACACACACACACACACACACACACACACACACACACACACACAGACACACACACACACACACACACACACACACACACACACACACACACACACACACACACACACACACACACACACACACACACACACACACACACACACACACACACACACACACACACACAGGCACAGGCACTATACATATACATGGATTTAGTACTGTAGATATGTGGTAGTGGTGGAGTAGGGGCCCTGTAGGGCACACAGTGTGTTGTGATATTTGTGAATGTATTGTAATATTTTAAAATTGTATAAACTGCCTTAATTTTGCTGGACCCCAGGAAGAGTAGCTGCTAATGGGGATCCATAATAAATACAAATACAAATGCAAATCCCCATCATAACCCATCATACCCCATCATAACCCAAAATATAGGCTTGTTTTACTCAAACACTATATAGCCTCAAAACATGGTTAAAACTAGATATAATGGATCATCAAAAAGAAAGGAGGACCAAGGCACTCTTCATATAATTAATTAAAATGCCTTTATTAGTATGGCATGTTCAATAGAAGCAAAGTTTTTTAAAAACCGACACGTTTCGGCTGCATGGCCTTCGTCGTTCCTGACTGTACTGTACTTTGATGACCAATTTACCCCTTTTACCAAAGAGCACCTTCTATCTACCAAAATCTACTATAGTATACCTTAGTAGCGCTTCCCTTCCTCCTCTTTCTACTAGATATAATGGATGGTCAGTCCTTGCATCCATAGCACTGTCTATGAATTTGAGAGTGGTTGCATTTCTCCAGCCCCATCCCTCAGCTTTTTACTGAATCAGAGGCGGGGAAAACGCTTGTTATTGTTTCAATTGCTGATTGAAGCTTTAATCATACAGGTCAGCTGGAAGTCCAGCTCAGAACAACTGTACATTTGCAGAGTTTGAGTGATGATTTTCTTCCTTTGTTTAGATGTAGCATTCCCGACATGCAGAGTTAGATCAAGTACTGTATGAATGTGTTCAGGACTTGAATGTTTTCAGCCATAACCCATTTAGTTGTCTTGAATGGAGTACTTGTGAGGTAAAGGCTTGGGTCATCTAATATAACTTTGGATTGTTCAGAGAGCCATAGGGAAAACAGCATCACAAAGGCACAGCAGGTATATCGTTTCTGCATCTCAATCTGCCTGTCCGTGCCTGGTATTCATTTTTTTTTATATTGTATTGTCTACTTTCCCTCAACTTTTTACTTCTCTTAGAGCCTGTTCTGCTGGTGTAACCCACTCTGACTCCACCCCTTTTGTCCTTCGTGGCTCTGTCATTGGGGGAGACCGAGTTCCGTCTGTGATGCAAGGGCCCAGCTCAGCAGGGCAGATGTGTGATGATGATGATATTAATTATTATTATTATTATATTATGATGTCATCGCAGAGGGACACCAGAGCCTGGTGTGCTGAATCAGGCTCTGTGGAGAATGAGGGAGGAGAGGGAGGGAGGAAGGGGGGCAGGGAGGGAGGAGGAGGGAGGGAAGATATTTCTAGCAGGCAATGCTCTCTTAAAGAGCAACTGCCCCTAAGAAACAACTTCTCATTTAGAAAACAGCCTATGTGGCATCGATATGAGTCAGAAACAATTATTCTACTGTCAAAATTTACTACAAAGTGTAAATAGGACAATTTTGGTCATAAAGTCAGTCTCGTCTAAAACTGAGTTTTGTGAGACTTGTGGTCGTGACAACATCAGAACGTAAATGAAGGTTGGGTTTGTTTCAATCCTGCCCACATGCCCACAGCTGGTAACACACAAGTAATCATCAATTGTGCAGCTGCACGCAACCCAAACATAATGCCCGTGATAAATTTGGGTTTACTTTGGATATGCATATAGGGCTAGTTATGGACCATCAGTAAATTACAAAATGTACATGGGACAATATGTAAATATTCCAATAGCTCCATGTTTCAATGACTTAAACACCTCAAACCAACTATAAATTGTAGAAATTCATATACAAATATTTTAAGCATTTAATGAGAAAACTAAAAAGTGTGTAACATGAAAATATTGTCTTAGTTACATTCTGTAATTTATTGAAGGTCCCTAACTAGCCTCGGAGATAGGCTATCCAAAGTCAAACCAATTTTGTCACGGTTGTACACCAGCCGGCTGAAGCTAATTGGCTAAATAACTCTTCCCACCTGCGAACACACACAAGAGACACCCACATCAAGCCAAACCCCGAAACCAACTCACTTTTGAATTCAGTCATGGCCTCTAGCATTTCGTACTTAACCAAATCTAAATTGAGGCCAAATCAGGAAGTGCACTTGCCCTTTAAATAGATACAGCACAGGAAAAAGTACAAATGCAACAATTAAAGAGTGAGATGGGTGCTTTGGGAATTGGTTTGGGTCTTGAGAATGTTTAAGAAAGTTTAATATCTGTATCCAGATGATCTAATATAAGTAGTTTTATTAACCAAATTCATTAGCCAAAACAAATATTTTAAGTAATATGGAAATAGGAGTTTTAATTTGTTGTTTCTTATAGCATACCTACAGTATCAGAAACCAGTAATAGTCACAGCAATCTTTTTTTGAGTAAAACTCATTTTCATAATAAACATACAGTAGATGGATATGATTCTGTTGACATGATTGAGTGTCTTGAAACTCTTAAAAGTTTCTTGACCTTGCTGGACCCTTGAGTGTCTGCAGCACAAAGGAAGTGATTGTTCTGGTTCTGCTCTTGGACAATGCATGTTTGTCATTACTGGGTGCAGAGAGGAGGTGTATGGGACATACAGTAATGTTATTGTGTGCCCATGGTGTGTCTGGCTCCATAATGTAAGTTCAGAGAGGTCATTCTTACTGTAGGGAGGGGGAATGTTGTTCTGCTACAAATCCACAGCAGGCCTAGCATAACCATTCATTACACCAGTGACATGCTGGTGTGTTTCTCTGGCAGGATTTTACTGTAAGTACAGGCAAGGATAAAACAACATTGGTCTGTTATACCACTTTAACCTAGACATTGAAAGTCCTCCTGCCTTTGAGTAATAACACGGAAAGTCCTCAAAAGGGAGTTTACAACTTTACATGAACGATCAATTAAATATAATAACAACGCTGACAAACCACAAAGCCAACACATCGGCTTGGTAAACAGAATGCTAGACATTTATCACAGGCGTCTTTGACAATGACAATGTATGACAAATGACACACAAAGTGTTGTGCAACATAACCACAGCTAGGCTGGTACCTGGCCAGACAGAGAGCCTAAATCTCGGGAGGTCTCGGGGTAGATGCTTGGAGGAACCCTGGAGTGGAGCAGATCTGAGCTGGCATAGAACAGATTTTATTTTATTTTATGTTTACCTTTATTTAACTAGGCAAGTCAGTTAAGAACAAATGCCTTCAATGAAGGCCAAGGAACAGTGGGTTAAATGCCTTGTTCAGTGGCAGAACGACAGATTTTTACCTTGTCAGCTCGGGTATTCAATCTTGCAACCTTTCGGTTACTAGCCACTAGGCTATCTGCCACCCCAACTGGTTGAGACATAAATGCCACTGGAAACAACGGATTAAGGTTGTTTAAGGTAAACAACACCATATGCCACACACACACACACACACACACACACACACACACACACACACACACACACACACACACACACACACACACACACACACACACACACACACACACACACACACACACACACACACACACACACACACACACACACACAGGACAATTTGACCCCCTCAATAATATACCATGACACATTTGATGGATTGGAAATTATTTTCCCACCGTAGCTATTGGCTTTCTGTGGCTTTACATTACACAGTACTACTCAATTCCTAATTTTATGATTGGATCCCCCTCACCCACCAATTATGCTTTTGGTTTGGCCCGTGGTTTGTAAAGGGGAAAAAAGTTGCGTATGGCTTGTAAGGAGAACTGAGCAATAGCTCCTCTCTTTATCTCTCTCTCCTCTTCTTTCTCTCTCTCTCCTCTTTATCTCTCTCTCCTCTTCTTTCTCTCTCTCTCTCCTCTTTCTCTCTCACTCCTCTTCTTTCTCTCTCTCTCTCCTCTTTATCTCTCTCTCCTCTTATTTCTCTCTCTCTCTCCTCTTTCTCTCTCACTCCTCTTCTTAAAACATTTTACTGCAGTAGGCTAAATCAGGGTCACAGAGTGTTTCTTGGTAGTCTTCAACAAATCTGGTTTGAAACAAAAGTATAAACCTCACACACATGGTTATGGGCTTAAAAAAGGTTGAAATTTATTCAATTCTGAGTTTGCATCCCAATATTACACTTTATATACTTCACAGAAGACTGAAATATGACAAAACCGCTTGACAAAGAAACACCAGATTTCCGGCAGTTTCATGAAAACAATTGTTTTTTATTAATTATGAAATTATGAAAAATATTAATAATACTCCACCCATGAGGCCATTAGTTATTTGACTGCAGGAAAAGGATACCGAACCCATAATTCGGTGAACTAACTTGTGACAAATTAAGAAGTACAGTCCCATTTAACGCAGTAAATTCACAAGAACAAACAGGAATTATATAGAAAGGGATATTTTTCAAATGGAGAAAGATTTATTGCGAATTGACGAGATGCACATCTCGTGTCTGACCGGTATTTCTCAAAACGAGTGATAATTTGTGGTGGTTATATTGGGCTCAATTTTGTGAGTTCAAAGACAGCTTTGGAAGTATTATAAACTTGGAAACAATTGGTTTGTAGTAGGCTACAGAATTGGAGAAGAGCTGTTTCTCTGAACCTCAGGCAATACGTTTAAGCAAGCAGGTTCCTCTCCCAGTCAGACTCTGACCACCAGCAGCAACCTGTCCTCCATATTTATGATTAGAAAAAACATTTGAACGTCAAAATTGTGGGGGGTAAGCACTCATCATGTTTGTTTAACATAACAATCAACAAAATAATACTTCCAGAACCACCTATATATGTAATTTCAATTGAGAAAATCTACAAAATAAATTGTCCCACCCTAGTCTTCATTGATAGGGATGCATCAAGGCTGTATCACATCCGGCCGTGATTTGGAGTCCCATAGGGCGGCGCACAATTGGCCCAGCGTCGTCCGGGTTTGGCCGGGGTAGGCCGTCATTGTAAATAAGAATTTGTTCTTAACTGACTTGCCTAGTTAAATAGGTTAAATGTACAATAATATACACCTAATCATTCAAAGATTTATTTGTACTTTTTTCTACATTGTAGAATAATAGCGAAGACTTCAAAACTATGCAATACCACATATGGAATCATGTAGTAACCAGAAAAGTGTTAAACAAATCAAAATATACTTTATATTGGATATTCTTCAAATACCCACTCTTTGCCTTGATGACAGCTTTGCACTCTCTTGGCATTCTCTCAACCAGCTTCACCTGGAATGCTTTACCAACAGTCTTGAAGGAGTTCCCATATATGCTGAGCACTTGGGGGCTGCTTTTCCTTCACTCTGCGGTCCGAATCATCGCAAACCATCTCAATTTGGTTGAGGTCGGGATTGTGGAGGTCAGGTCATCTGATGCAGCACTCCATCACTCTCCTTCTTGATAAAATAGCCCTTACGCAGCCTGGAGGTGTGTTGGGTCAATGTCCTGTTGAAAAACAGATGATAGTTCCACTAAGCCCAAACCAGATGGGATGGCGTATTGCTGCAGAATGCTATGGTAGCCATGCTGGATAAGTGTGCCTTGAATTCTAAATAAATAACAGACAGTGTCACCAGCAAAGCACCATCACACCATAACACCTCCTCCTCCATGCTTTACGGTGGGAAATACAGATGCAGAGATCCTCCGTTCACCCACACCGTGTCTCACAAAGACTCAGCATTTGGAGGTTAAAATCTCAAATTTGGACTCCAGACCAAAGGACAAATTTCCACCTGTCTAATGTCCTTTGCTCATGTTTCTTGACCCAAGCAAGTCTCTTCTTCTTATTGGTCTCCTTTAGTAGTTGTTTCTTTGCTGCAATTCATCCATAAAGGCCTGATTCACACAGTCTTCTCTGAACAGTTGATGTTGAGATGTGTCTGTTACTTGAACTCTGTGAAGCATTTACTTGGGCTGCAATTTCTGAGGCTGGTAAATATAATGAACTTGTCTTCTGCAGCAGAGGTCACTCTGGGTCCTCCTTTCCTGTGGCGGTCCTCATGAGAACCAATTTCATCATAGCGCTTGATGGTTTTTGTGATTGCACTTGAAGAACCTTTCAAAGTTTTTGACATTTTCAGTATGGAATAGACTTCATTTCTCAGAACAAGAATAGACTGACGAATTTCATAAGAAAGTCCTTTGTTTCTGGCCATTTTGAGCCTGTAATCGAACCCACAAATTCTGATGTTCCAGATACTCAACTAGTCTAAAGAAGGCCAGTTTTATTGCTTATTTAATCAGTACAACAGTTTTCAGCTGTGCTAACATAATTGCAAAAGGGTTTTCTAATGATCAATTAGCCTTTTAAAATGATACACTTGGATTAGCTAACACAACTTACCATTGGAACACAGGAGTGATGGTTGCTGATAATGGGCCTCTGTACGCCTATGTAGATATTCCATTAAAAAAGATCTGCCGTTTCCAGCTACAATAGTCATTTACAACATTAACAATGTCTACACTGTTTTTCTGATCAATTTAATGTTATTTTAATGGATAAAAAAATTGCTTTTCTTTCAAAAACAAGGACATTTCTAAGTGACACCAAATTTTTGAATGATAATGTATATATATATTTATTAATGTGACATTGCACAGCAGTTAGATGGTTTATTTTTTTCAATATAGAAGGGAATGGGAAAATTATATTTAATGGTGTTGCCATCATTTTATTTTCATAAATTTTGGAGTAATAATGTCACCATGAGGGTTTGGGTTGTGGGGAGGGTTTGGGTTGTGGGTTCAAAATGCACCTCTGCCCTTCAAATATGTCACCCATTGTTTCAAGCCACACCCCGCCACACCCACCAAACGGAGCAAACGTAGGCTACCTCAAAGTCTGTTCAAGCACATTGAAGAATGTTTTTGGGAAATGTGTGGTTTAGTACAAGCCATTACGCAATGTAGCAAATGTTCAATCAAACTCAACGCACCCCAGAACTGACTCTATCATAGTCATAGAAAAAAAAGCTAACCATGTTTACTTTCTGAAATGTTCGAGTTAGACCAACAGTTAAATTATTGCTACTGTATTTCAGTTGCGGTTGCGATACTTTGACCAAATTATTAGGAAAGTTTGACATTTATCTTCCCTTCAAAAATCCCCAGAAACAACCATTTCACAGCTATTTCTTCAAAAACAATCTCCTGGGGTGGCATGCCTCCAGACCCCCCTAGAAGGGTGTTGACCCTGGAACCCATTGACCCTGACCCCACCAATATGCAACACAAAAGTTACACTCTTGCACACACGCACAATTACAAACGTGTACATACACACATTACATATGCAGACAGATAGAGTGCACTCAAGTACGCACAAGCCAAGCCTAGAATGATAATATGATAAATATGATAAATATTTGTTTTCAGTCTAACTTTTATGGGGTCTTGTTTATGAATCTCTTCAGTCTGTACTCTCTTTTACCAATGTGAGTGCTGAGTGTTGAACCAACAGAGATTTAGCTTTGGTGAATCCCTAGTAAAACAGTTTATTTTAATGATTCGTTTACTTGAAAATAGTTTGATTTGACTGAGCTTCTACTTCCAGGGGTGAGGGAGTCCACGGAGGCCCGTGATGACCTAGAGTGACTGTTAGCTCATTTAAATGCCTGATGCTTGATAGCTTGTTAAGACACATCTGTCAACCAGCCTAAGCTTATCGATGTGTTGTGCTGCTAGTGAAAACAAACAAGAGACAGCAGAGACAGCTAGGGGAGGGAGTTAGCAGCAGCCTATGGGAGCTCATCCTTTAGAGTTAACCTTAAAATAGGTCACAGGAAGCAGAGAATAAGGATATAGAAGACAGCCCTCTGACTTGTTAGTGTGTCCAGGGTTTTGGCTGTGTGTCAACCTGAGCTGTCATCCACTACATATGGGGCCAGGTTCAGCCACTGCCACATTGTGATAGTTTTTGCATGTTATTGCGCGAATTGAGTGAGAGACTGCGTTGCACAATGTGTGGGTAAGGATCCTCCATGTGTGGCCGCATGATCTCTTCTTCAACTGGGATAACCCACTCAGAGCAGGATAGATGACTCATCTATGGGAGGCTCTGCCTGTAGCTTTCATGATGTATTCTACCAGTATGATAATGATGATAATGTAATCTGATCCACAGCACACCTTAGGGCTCAATCACTAGCTGAATGGTGTTGTTTAGCCTATAGGAGCTATACAGGCAGGTTCTATAGATCACTCTATAGATCACTGTGGTCCGTCCCTCCATCTCTGAGGTGTAACATTTTGTGAACTTGATGAACCTGTTTGAGGACAAAGTGCCTACCCAGCAAACCAGAATGTATTCTGTGAAGGTTTCTAGAACATTCGTTATGTCACGGTAAATGTTCTCATGTCACAAAAACACTCCAGTCGTGGTAATGATTATACAATGTTTGTATAAAACATTCGCCTGATGTTACAAGAATGTTCCTATTACATATTTAATCTGTTCTTTAAAGGTTCCCAGAATGTTTCATTAGGTTGTGGGAACAGTCTGGTGAGAACATTATGGGGACATCACAAAAGATATCTTCCCAAAACACAAATGTTGTCCAGTTATGCGGATGATTCTACAATGTTTATTTTAAAGTGCAAAAACATTCACATGATATTACAAGAACGTTCCCAGAAAACATTTTGTCTGTTCTTTAAGGGTTACCAGAATGTTTCATTAGGTTGTGGGAACATTGTGTGGACATGACAAGAGATATATTCCCAAAATACAAAAACTGTCCATTTGTGCTTAATTTTGCTGGACCCCAGGAAGAGTAAGGCAGCAGCTAATGGGGATCCATAATACATACAAATACAAATATGAGTCTGAAACATATTTTTTGTGTGTCAAAATTGACTACAAAGTGTAAATAGGATAATTTTGGTCATAAAATCAGTCCCGTCCAAAACGAAGGTATTGATGGGTGGGGTATGGATTACTTACATGCCCACTTTTGCAGAGACGACAATATGTGTTCTGCCCCCAGCTGCCATGTGTTGTGGACATGTTGTCAAGTCTGCAACGCATAAACACTTGCTCGGCAAAGGAGTGAAAATGGGCTTCTATAAAGTTGGTGCATACTTATAATGCATTCAACAATATTGTGCAAGATGGCAAGGAATGGGCCTCCCGAGTGGCGCAGCGGTCTAAGGCACTACATTGCAGTGCTAGAGGCGTCACTACAGACCTAGCGACTCCTTGTCTTTCGGGCTAGGCGCATGCACGCTGACGTTGGTTGCCAGCTATACGGTGTTTCCTCCAACACATTGGTGCGGCTGGGTTCCGGGTTAAGCAAGCAGTGTATACAAGAAGCAGTGCGGCTTGGCGGGGTCGTGTTTCGGAGGACGTATGGATGTCGACCTTTGCCTCTCCCGAGTTCGTACGGGAGTTGAAGTGATGGGACAAGACTGTAACTACCAACTGGATGTCCCGAAAAAGGGATAAAACGTTTTTTTTTAAAGATGTCAAGGAATGGATTACATACAACAAACGTACAGCATGATGGCTGTGACTGGTGTGGTGAGTAGCTAGCTATGCTACTGTGACACTGTGATGTAACTAGCTAAATACGTAACCTCTCCCTAATGTGTAATGTGATGTTATGTCATAGAGAGGAAGATTTGCATAGCTAGCATTGCACGTGATGATAAGGTTTGATAGGATTTAACATTAGCCAGCTTACTATCAATAATGTTTCAACTTGAACTGGCTGCTTAACTCCACGTTTTTTTTCTCATTATATGTTTATTGAATGATATTTAATTTAATTCACAGGCTACTTACAAAACCTGGTGGATTTGTTGTTCAGCAGTGTCGTGGGAACCCCCCTACCAAATCAGGAGCAGAAGGCTGAGGCAGTACGTTGCCAAGCATCAGTCCCACTTCAGGTTGGTCATATTTGATCTGGTCATAGGTCAAAATACTATCACTTGTTCTTGAATTCACCTAACAACCATTGATAATGTAGTCAGTGCTGTGTGTATCAACTCTACCTTGTTTTTCTACAGATGGAGGACAGGAGAGATGGTTTGTCATGGAGTCCCCTGACTAAAAGACAGGTTGATACAGATGTCTGAACTGGGAGAGATCTTACACTCAGCATTAAAATTATACAAGACACATCTATTACTTTTCATCGTCTTTTGTTATTATTGAATTGAATGGTGGGCGGTTTCCTCCTTGAAGAAGCTTGGCCAGTAGCTGCGGAGTGGAATGAGAAGAGTGGCATGTTCCTACATCTCACATCTGCCTGTATTTACTGAACTCTGCCTGCTGGACCCATGGGTCGACTCTGTCATATCCATATGGAGTGTCATGCACTTCACCACTCCTGCCACCTGACTGCATCTGTCCATAACCTGTAATACATTACATAGATGGAAGGGACTTCATCGCCCACTGGAGACTTGAAGACAGAACCACACCCAGAGAGCTGTACATGTCAGTGTGCGGTTAGACAGCCAAATACTTAAAATAGACAATATAAATATAATTGAATGTCATGCTAGGTCTGGGACAGCTGAAGTTGTACTCTACACACAACTTATTTTCATTTTCTAGGTAAAGTGTAGGCATACTGTCTTTATAAGCAAATCAATTTGATAGCTTATTTATAGCAGAAAATGTTTTGTCTTTGTGAAACAAACACACCCATCATTTTTTTGTTGATAAATGTAATCTACATTGAAGTTGGCCATGTTTGTGCAATGTCCACAGGCTGCTGAGGGGAGGACAGCTCATAATAATGTCTGGAACGGAGCAAATGGAATGACATCAAACACATGGAAACCATGTGTTTATTGTATTTGATACCATTCCAGCTATTCTGCTCTAGCCATTAACACGAGCCCGTCCTTCCTAATTAAGGTGCCACCAACCTCCTGTGAATTACACCTGTAGGGATATTAGTTCTGGGATTTGTCCCCCGGGAAAGATCTAACAGGGAACGTAAGGAGAGACAAAACTAGCCAGTTATAGAATATTGTGTTGACATGACGTCGATGCAAGTTTCAACGGAAAGTATACACAGAAATATCACGCAATCATATAATAAATGACGCAACATTTTGTGAAATCTGTGGCTAGGTTTCCATTCAATTAGCGACAGATTTTCATGTGAATATTCTAAAATCTGCTTAAAAATAATATGCGCATTTTCCCATCAAATGGACTTGTTGCGGATAAAAGGCTGTGCGTGATGACATAGTGCACAGACGTAAAACGTATTAAAGAGCAGTGATCCTATCAAGAGCAGTGTGCGGGTATCTTATTTTTCCTCATCTTATTCAACTGTTGCCATGCACCTGCAACAAAGATAGCTCAGATGTGCGAGTGCCTTTTGAATTTTGACGTAGTGCACATAAAAAAACCTTTGCGGTTAAATTCCCATATACCGAATAAATAATACAAGTTAAACGGGTTTCCATCGCATTTTCAACTCAACTGATGGTTTTCTTACCAAAAATGTTGAGCGTGCCCACTCTGGTATTGGCACGTGCGCTCTAGGCAATAGCTTGCAGATATAGTGTGGTTATAGCCTACATAATACATAATAATAAGGTTATTATGAGCAAAAGAGCAAGATTATTTTTGTTTGTCAAATGGAAGCCAAGCCTGATCATGTCACCAGAATAAGTCCCTCAATATTCATTGGAGAGGAGCATCAAGCTCCTGTATATGTAATACCTGTAACATCAGGTGCATGTTTTCTGCACCCTAAAAGCAACATTATAGAATCATCCGCACAACTGGACAGTTGTTGTGTTTTGGGAAAAAATATTTTGTGATGTCCACACAATTTTCCCACCAGACTGTTCCCACAACCTAATGAAACATTCTGGGAACCTTTAAAGAACAGAGAAAATGTGTTGTGGGAACATTCTTGTAACATCAGGCTAAAGTTTTATACAAACATTCCATAATCATCACCACGAATGGATAGTTTTTGTGTTATGAGAACATTTTCTGTGATTTAAAGAATGTTCTGGGAACTTTCGCAGAACCAATTCGTTTTTGGGGGAGGGGGGGGGGGATTACTGGTACATTGTGTTATTACATTACCTGGAAACCTAATGAGAACTTTTGCGGAATGTTCTGTGGTGTTTCTTACAAATGTTGTGCACAACATTTTATTGAACATTGGGAGAACGTTTACCAATCTCTGAATGTTTTTGGGATGTTATCATCCTAATGTTAGATAAAACCCTAAGTCGAACTTAATGGAAATCTTAGCTAATGTTCTGGGAATGTACCCGGTTTGATGGGTAAGCTGTGCCAACACATTTATGACAGTGCCTATATTGCTGTGCAAAGCTCAAAGAGACTTACCCAGAAAGACTTACAGCTATAATCACTGCCAAAGGTGATTCTAACATGTATTGACTCTGGGGTGTGAATACTTAGGTTAATAAAATATTTCTGCATTTAATTTTCATGAAATTTGCAAAAATGTAAAATAATATATTTTCGATTTGTCATTATGGGGTATTGTGTGTAGATGGGTGAGAAACATAATAGGTAACACTTTACTTGACACCCAGCGTCATAACACGTTATGAGACGATCATAACCATATTATAATATGTCATAACAGCTGACATAACTTGTCATAACCTGTCATAATATGGTTCATAACACTGTCAAGACACATATATTTAGACATGTTGTGACATATATTACATTATTTTATTGCTGGTTATGACACCTACATAAGAGTGTCAAAGCCCACAAAACCTACCACACAAGGCAAAACATTCCATTACGCCATAGCCTACTTATCAATAATATGTTTATGTCAATAAACATTTTCTGAAATTGATCATTTAAATCATCATTGTAGTTGCGCACACATTGATGTCAGACATGCACCTACCAATGCTCTGTTTCTGAAGACAGGGATGAATGCAGCAGCAGATATTAGGAGCAGGACAAAACACCGTATTTTTGACTGATGACTGACGTAAGGGCATGTATGTGACAGGTGTCACACCCTGATTGTCTCCACAACCCTCCAGGTGTCGCCCATCTTCCCCATTATCTCCTATGCATTTATACCTGTTCCCTGTTTGTCAGTTGCTCCAGGTGCTCATTGACTCTGGGGCCGATGAGAGCTTTATCGATGCTACCTTGGTGTCGGAGCTTGGTATCTCCACTCAGTGCTGGATGGGCGCTCTATTGGCAGAGTCACCCGCAATACGATTCCTATCGACCTACTAGTATCAGGAAATCTCAGTGAGTGTATGCAATTCCTACTCATCGAATCTCCCTAAGTAACCGTGGTTGTGCTACTTGTGCTATCGTGGGTTGGAGCTCATTCTGCCATGCTCATTGTCTCAAGTCGTCCTAGCCTGCCCCGGGACGTCTTCCTGTAGGCTTGAGAGAAGCCTCGGATCTCTCCACCATTCCCGCGGAGTACCTGGACCTTGGGGACGTCTTCAAAAGGCCAGCGCTACTTCTCTCCCTCCACATCGACCCTGTGACTGCCCCACTGACCTTCTCCTGGACGCTACACCCCCTCGGGGGGCGGTTTTACTCCATGTCAGGTCCGGAGACCAAGGCTATGGAGGAGTACATTGAGAATTCACTCGTTGCAGGGAGTATTCGCTCATCGCCGGCGGGGGAGGCCGATGGGCAAATACTCCCTGCAACGAGCGAATTCTCAATGTACTCCTCCATAGCCTTGGTCTCCGAACTCGAGGCTGTGGAGGCTGTTTGGTCAATAAACATCTGTGATTCTAGCTGTCTGCATCTGGGTCTTATCCTGAGTTATATCTGGCTTATATGATTATGATAGTCATAATGCTTCTTGACAGTGTCATAAAGTGTATTTTCTTAGTCCAAGTAAAGTGACACAGGATGGTCATGATGCTTCATGACAGTGTCATGAAGTGTATTTTCTACAAGTTATTTAAAATATAATGAAAATGAAAACATGACTGTAAAGAATTATTACAACAACAACAACAAAGGATTTAATAATGTATGTGATATCAACAGAGATGTATATTTTCCGGGTGATTTAAATATTGACTGGCTTTCATCAAGCTGCCCACTCAAGAAAAAGCTTAAACTGTAACCAGTGCCTGCAACCTGGTTCAGGTTGTCAGTCAACCTACCATGGTAGTTACAAACAGCACAGGAATGAAATCATCAACATGTATTGATCACATCTTTACTGATGCTGCAGAAATGTGCTTGAAAGCAGTATCCAAATCCATTAGATGTAGTGATCACAATAGTGTAGCCATATCTAGGAAGTCCAAAGTTCAAATGCTAGACCTAATAAAGTACATAAGAGGGCATACAAGAAGTTTTATAGTGATTCCTATATTGTTGATGAGAAAATTATATTTGTTGGTCCGTGGTGTGTAATGAGGAGCAAACAGACATTGCACTTGACACATTTATGAAATTGCTTATCCCAGTTAATGATATGCATGCACCCATTAAGAAAATGACTTTAAAATAAATCCCCTTGGATTAAATCCCCTTGGATTGTGAAATTGTAAAATGTACAGTTGTAGTCAGAAGTTTACATACACCTTAGCCAAATACATTTAAACTCAGTTTTTCACAATTCCTGACATTTAATCCGAGTAAAAATTCCATGTCTTAGGTCAGTTAGGGTCAGTTAGGATCACCACTTTATTTTAAGAATGTGAGATGTCAGAATAACAGAAGAGAGAATGATTTATTTAAGCTTTTATTTCTTTCATCACATTCCCTGAAGTTTACATACACTCAATTAGTATTTAGTAGCATTGCCTTTAAATTGTTTAACTTGGGTAAAAGGTTTCGGGCAGCCCTTCCAGAAGCTTCCCACAATAAGTTGGGTGAATGTTGGCCCATTCCTCCTGACAGAGCTGGTGTAACTGAGTCAGGTTTGTAGGCCTCCTTGCTCGCACACACTTTTTCAGTTCTGCCCACACATTTTCTATAGGATTGAAGTCAGGGCTTTGTGATGGCCACTCCAATACCTTGACTTTGTTGTCCTTAAGCCATTTTGCCACAACTTTGGAAGTATGCTTGGGGTCATTGTCCATTTGGAAGACCCATTTGTGACCAAGCTTTAACTTCCTGACTGATGTCTTGAGATGTTGCTTCAATATATGATATTCCTCATGACGCCATCTATTTTGTGAAGTGCACCAGTCCCTGCTGCAGGAAAGCACCCCCACAACATGATGCTGCCACCCCTGTGCTTCACAGTTGGGATGGTGTTCTTCAGCTTGCAAGCCTCCCCTTTTTTCCTCCTAACATAACAATGGTCATTATGGCCAAACAGTTCTATTTTTGTTTAATCAGACCAGAGGACATTTCTCTCAAAGTACGATCTTTGTCCCCATGTGCAGTTACAAACCGTAGCCTGGCTTTTTTAATGGCGGTTTTGGAGCAGTCGCTTCTTCCTTGCTGAGCCGCCTTTCAGGTTATGTCGATATATGACTAGTTTTACTGTGGATATAGATACTTTTGTACCTGTTTCCTCCAGTATCTTCACAGGGTCCTTTGCTGTTGTTCTGGGATTGATATGCACTTTTCGCACCAAAGTAAGTTCATCTCTAGGAGACAGAACGTGTCTCCTTCCTGAGCGGGATGACGGCTGCGTGGTCCCATGGTCTTTATACTTGCGTACTATTGTTTGTACAGATGAACGTGGTACCTTCAGGCGTTTGGAAATTGCTCCCAAGGATGAACCAGACTTGTGGAGTGTCACGCCCTGACCATAGAGAGCTTTTTATTCTCTATGTTGGTTAGGTCAGGATGTGACTAGGGTGGGTCATCTAGGTGATTATGTTTCTATGTTGGCCAGGTATGGTTCCCAATCAGAGGCAGCTGTTTGTCGTTGTCTCTGATTGGGGATCATATTTAGGCAGCCATTTCCCCTTTGTGCTTTGTGGGATCTTGACTATGTATAGTTGCCTGTTAGCACTATTGTTAGCTTCACGTTTCGTTTTGAGATTTATTGTTTTTTTGTTTTGCTGTGAGTTTCACCTAGTAAATAAAAGATGTAGAATCCAGATCACGCTGCGCTTTGGTCCACTCATTATAACGATCGTGACATGGAGGTCTACAAAAACATTTCTGAGGTCTTGGCTGATTTCTTTTGATTTTCCCATGATGTCAAGCAAAGGCACTGAGTTTGAAGGTAGGCCTTGAAATACATCCACAGGTACACCTCCAATTGACTCAAATTATGTATGCCAATTAGCCTATCAGAAGCTTCAAAAGCCATGACATAATTTTCTGGAATTTTCCAAGCTGTTCAAAGGCACAGTCAACTTAGTGTATGTAAACTTCTGACCCACTGAAATTGTGATACAGTGAATTATAAGTGAAATAATCTGTCTGTAAACAATTGTTGGGAAAATTACTTATGTCATGCACAAAGCAGTTGTCCTAACCGACTTGCCAAAACTATAGTTTGTTAACAAGAAATTTGTGGAGTGGTTGAAAAACGAGTTTCAATGACTCCAACCTAAGTGTATGTAAACTTCCGACTTCAACTGTATGTTTGAGAGGGATGAGGAAAAACGAATGGCAAATAACTGTGGCTGCACAACCAATTGGCAAACATACTGCAAAATGAGAAAGCATGTGACTAAACTGAATAAAATAATAAGAAACTACACTATGAAACAAAGATAAAATACATAAAGAATGATAGTAAGAAGCTTTGGAGCACAGTCAATTACATGTTGGGAAAAAAGACAAACTCAGCTCCATCATTTATTCAATCACATGGCTCATTCATTACAAAACCCGACTGATTTTTCCAACTACTTTAATGATTTTTTCATTGGCAAGATTAGCAAACTTAGGCATGACATGCCAGCAACAAACACTGACACTACATATCGAAGTATAACTGACCAAATTATGAAAGACAAGCATTGTAATTTTGAATTCCGTAAAGCGAGTGTGGAAGAGGTGAAATATTGTTGTTGTCTATCAACAATGACAAGCCACCGGCGTCTGACAACTTGGATTGAAAATTACTGAGGATAATAGAGGACGATATTGGCACTCCTATTTGCCATATCTTCAATTTAAGTCTACTAGAAAGTGTGTGCCCTCAGGCCTGGAGGGAAGCAAAAGTTATTCCGCTACCTAAGAATAGTAAAGCCCCCTTTACTGGCTCAAATCGCTGACAAATCAGCCTGTTACCAACCATTAGTAAAGTTTTGGAAAAAATTGTGTTTGTGTTTGACCAGATACAATGCTATTTTACAGTTAACAAATTGACAACAGACTTTCAGCACGCTTAAAAGGAAGCACTTACACAAATCACTGAGGATTGGCTAAGAGAAATTGATGATAAAAAGACTGTGGGGGCTGTTTTGTTAGACTCCAGTGCAGCTTTTGACATTATCGATCCCAGTCTGCTGCTGGAAAAATGTATGTTATGGATTTACACCCCCTGCTATATTGTGGATAAAGAGTTACCTGTCTAATAGAACACAGAGGGTGTTCTTTAATGGAAGCCTCTCCAACATAATCCAGGTTGAAACAGGAATTCCCCAGGGCAGCTGTCTAGGCCCCTTACTTTTTTCAATATTTTCTTTATTAACGACATGACACTGGCTTTGAGTAAAGCCAGTGTGTGTATGTATGCAGATGGCTCAAGACTATACACGTCAGCTACTACAGTAACTGAAATGACAGCAACACTTAACAAAGA
This sequence comes from Salvelinus namaycush, assembly GCF_016432855.1. Lineage (NCBI taxonomy): Eukaryota > Metazoa > Chordata > Actinopteri > Salmoniformes > Salmonidae > Salvelinus > Salvelinus namaycush. Next base: position 13,360,314 of record NC_052314.1, read on the forward strand.
GATGCAGGTAGTTTCAGAATGGGTGACAAGGAATAAGTTAGTCCTAAATATTTAAAAAACTAAAAGCATTGTATTTGGGACAAATCATTCACTAAACCCTAAACCTCAACTAAATCTTGTAATAAATAATGTCGAAATTGAGCAAGTTGAGGTGACTAAACTGCTTGGAGTAATCCTGCTTGGAGTAATCCCGAACTGATATGGTCAAAACATATTGATACAACGGTAGCTAAGGGGAGATGTCTGTCAAAAGTAAAGCGCTGCTCTACCTTCTTAACAGCACTATTGTAAAAGGTCTGGGTGTAGCTGGTGCAGAGGAGTCAGGCGCAGGACAGCAGAGATGAGTAATAAAAGTAACTTTACTCAAAATTACCAAATACATGTAGTAATACCAAGCCCACACAATAGGACTAAAATATATAAAACAAACACGTACAAAAACCATGGGGAAAACAGAGGGTTAAATAATGAAGATGTAATTGGGGAATTGAAACCAGGTGTGTAAAACAAAGACAAAACAAATGGAAAATGAAAAGTGGATCGGCGATGGCTAGAAGGCCGGTGACGTCGACCGTCGAATGCCGCACGAACAAGGAGAGGTGCCGACTTCGGCGGAAGTCGTGACAACTATCAACAAGGCAGGTCCTACAGGCTCTAGTTTTGTCGCACATGGACTACTGTTCAGTCGTATGGTTAGGTGCCACAAAGAGCCACTTGGGAAAATTGCAATTGGCTCAGAACAGGGCAGCACGGCTGGCCCTTGGATGTGCACAGAGAGCAAACATTAATAATATGCATATCAATCTCTCCTGGCTCAAAGTAGAGGAGATATTGACTACATCACTACCTGTATTTGTGAGAGGTATTGACATGTTGAAAGCACCGAGCTGTCTGTTTAAACAACAAGCACACAGCTCAGACACTCATGCACACCCCACATGCCACAAGAGGTCTCTTCACAGTATATCTAGAACTATTTTCAGGTTAGCACGCAGACATTTCGTTGGTGACTTCCCATGAAAAATAACAATTGATCATAGAAAGCAGAAAATAACCACTAAGGGTTTTATTCACAATCTTTTCTGGTCCTTCCTATTTCCCTGTCACTTGGCAGTTTGTTCTAGAGATCAAGAAACTCTCAAATTTTCTCTGTCCCAATTGGCAACCTATTCCCTATATAGTGAACTACTTTCACCAAAGCCCTTTGTGCCCCGGTCAAAAATAGTGAACTATATAGGGGATAGGTTGCCATTTGGATTTGGGACAAACCTTTGACATGGCAGATTTGCAGATCCAGATCATGTGTTTCTCCAGCAGTGACAGACACACTATACCACCCCCCCCCCACCCACCCACCCACCCCCAGAGAAACGCTCTGTTGGCATTAGGAAGTTCAGAGTGACACAATAGTACACACAGCTCTACCATAGAAGCCCAGGCCAGGTTTATAGCTGTAAGAAGCAGCGCAGTGAAAGATTTTGTTTCTTTCCAAACACTGTCGCTCATTCAATACAGAACCAACTTCCTTTTAACATACAAACCCCTAGAACACGAGAGCCCTGTTGAAAGATTGATCATTAATATGACCAAGTTAAAGGATTTCTGGGCACTCTGAGGCCTGCGAAATTATAGTGGAATGCACGTCTATAGGGCCTGCGAGACAATTTTACCATACAGTTTACAGTAATAAGATCTTAACTAAACTCTGGTTGTCTTAAGAGTTGACAACATGAAATTATATGTGTATCAGCAGACCATATATTAATCAACTGATGTATGGGGGGTTATCTTAATCGCCAAAATTCAATGTATTTCATCCATATTGAACTTTACCTCATGCTGTACTCTATAGACTACTCTGAGGCTGACCAACTCAGTGAGTGATGAAGTATATCTTAGAGGCCTGATAGCCAAATCCAGGGGAGTAATGGTGCTAGTGTTGGTAGTCTGCTGGTGAAGAGAGCCTGGGTGTGTGTGTGCGTGTGTATGCAAAGCAACCGTGGGAAAGGTAGTGGCACGTGTCCACCCAACGCAACTGCCGTGAATTGAACTAATTTTATATTATGGCGGGGGGGGGGGGGGGTACGCCGTCCCTCCACCAGCAGATAATCCCTCATCAACTGCCATCTGGACCCAAAATGGAGGGTGTATTACAGGGAGAGACTCCCCCCAAGGAGACAGAGACACTGAGAGGAGGCACTGTTTAATTATCAGCCTGGCAACTGCCTCAGAGCTGGAGGAGTAGAGCGTAGCTTGGAGAGAGACTGTGAAGGGAGAAGGAGGAGAGGGCTGGGGAGGGACAGAGAGGAGAGGGCTGGGGAAGGAGAGGGAGGAGAGGGCTGGGGAAGGAGAGGGAGGAGAGAGAGGACTGTGGAGGGAGAGGACTGGGGAGGGAGAGGACTGGGGAGGGAGAGGGAGGAGAGAGAGGACTGGGGAGGGAGAGGGAGGAGAGAGAGGACTAGGGAGGGAGAGGGCTGGGGAGGGAGAGGGAGGAGAGAGAGAACTGGGGAGGGAGAGGGAGGACTAGGGAGGGAGAGGGCTGGGGAGGGAGAGAGGAGAGAGAGGACTAGGGAGGGAGAGGGAGGAGAGAGAGGACTGGGGAGGGAGAGGACTTGGTAGAGAGAGGGCTGGGGAGGGAGAGGACTGGGGAGGGAGAGAATGGAGAGAATTGGGAAGGAGAACGAGGAGAGGGTGTCTTTGAGATGGGGTCCTAGCCGGAGGAAGTATGGGGGCTGAGGGTGCTCCAGAACCCCCTGAAAAATCAGGAATACGATAAACTAATTTATTTTTAAAAACGATATAGCCGTCTGTAGCGGAGGCAACAACAACAAAAAATCTGCCCCTCCCTTATACATAGTAACAAAAGTAGTGCACTGTGCCTTTACTAGTTCTGTATTAGCGGACCGATTTAGCCATCTGTAGAGCGGGCAAATGCTTTTTTTCTGCACCACCCCCCATTGGGGAAGGGTAGTTGAGGGAATGCCTGCCCCCCACTCCCACAGCTATGGAAAACAGGAACAATAAGATTTTGTTTAGACTACGGGGCAGCGCGGCTTTCCCCTCAAGTTGCCCGTTGTCTCCCTGGTTCTTTCTTAAGCCTTCACAGGTTGACAAATCTAAGCACATATTTAGTCATACATGCATCTTTCATTGACAGGGGTGAGGCCCCACATAGGGACTCCTGCTAGGAGTGTAATGAGTGTGTTTTCAATAGATTATATCTCCCAGAGTTAACAAACTAGCATATCATGTGTTTCTTGATTTTATGTGAGAAAGCTAAAAGCTAAGAATTTCGGAATTTGGATCCAATGCCAGTTTTTGGTTTACGATCCTGTTCATCTTTCTGCAATCTGTTGTTAGAAAATCCCCCTGAGGGGTTTGTGTGGTCTGTGGGTGGGACAGTTATTGCGTATGGATTCTTCAGGTGAAACCCCAACTGAAGATGCTTGTTATGCGACCTGTTGTATGCAGAAACCATTCCCATCAATGTGCAATTCATGCGATAGTCAGAGTTACTAAAGAAACAGAATTCCAACCTTTGCCACTTATACTGGTTAATAGTAGGCAGCAGACATGGAGCCCAAACTCAATAGAGATTTGTAGCGTTTTTCTTGTGGCGCTGTCAATTGTCTCCTCTCCAAGGCTTAGTGTGACTGTGTATAGAGAGTCTCCAGACAGTTTGGAGTCAAAGGGGTAATTTAGACAAACATCTAACCATAGTTAGCAATAGACCACACCACTTCTCTGAGTTGGAATTCATACGGGTGACACAACCAACCCACTGGGCAAAATCTGGTTTAATCAACGTTGTTTCCACGTCATTTCAACAACAAAAATGATATGCGATAAAGTTGAATCAACCTGGAAAACTGATCGGATTTGCCAAAAGTCATCAACGTAAGGGAATGTCATCTTTTTTTGACCCAACTTTTAACCTAAATACAATGACATGTTAACGTTTTTGTTTGATTTCACCAAATGCATATAAAAACTAGATTTTGAAATGACGTCTGTGCCCAGTGGGAACTCTATTGAATAGATTTTCAGGAGGAAACTCTGAGGCAGTAAGTTGTAATCCTTAAACTAAATATCTGGTGGTTTGCATCTTGATATGCAAGCCTGTTGTGTCTGACCTGTTGATTAGGCACCATAAGAAGCTCATTGTCTATAGTTAGAGCTATTCAGCACATGGAACTAGGCAAAGCATGTGTCCACGCAATGGAAAGACAGGCTTTCTCTTCACCAGAATGATTGTGCTGCTGGATTAACCATAACATATATGCATTAGACCTAAATTCACATTTATTTCCATTTCAACATCAAGGAAATCAACTAGTTGGAAATCCTAGATCTCAATCCCCTTTCATTTTGTTCCGTACTTGGCGTTCATTCGTTCCTGCAACATTGACTACAAGGCTTTAATAGTGAAATAAAGTGTAATTGAGGCTGAACTATTAACGTATAGCTGAAATCTCCTGAATATGCAACAGCATGTCCTATTGACAGCAGTGCCTTGGTCTGACAGGGCGCTCCACAGTTCTGTCTTTATTCTTCTGGATGGCTCCATGTCTGTATTGGATTGAGGGAGAGAAACGGCTGTGGGTCGGGTGGGCGCATGGTGGGGCAAAGCAAAGCCTTGTGGAGCTTCCAAAGTAGACTTTCCCTGTGGAGTCTGTGTCAGCGCTCCGTAAATCCATGCTTTCTCCCACCACATGTGTTCCTGGAGAACATGCCAGCATGGTCTAAGACTAGGGCTATAGGGCTGGGAGACCTTCTTAATCCTTGCCAGTGATGACGGCAGGGTAGCCTAGTGGTTAGAGTGTTGGGCAAGTAACCGAAGGTTGCAAGTTCAAAGCCCTGAGCTGTCAAGGTACAAATCTGTTGTTCTGCTAACTGAACAAGGCAGTTAACCCACTGTTCCTAGGCCGTCATTGAAAATAAGAATTTGTTCTTAACTGACTTGCCTAGTTAAATAAAATAAAAACATGATGCCGCTAGTATTCCTTCCTGGTCACACCACCAAAGGACTATAGCACACCCTGCAATGTGCTCCCTCCCACCCACTCTGAGCACGTCAACAACAACCTGACACATTCATGCAGCTCTAATAAAAAACAAAGCTATCAGCAAAGGATTTGAGAAGTTATCAGGAATTGTGGCATTGGAATGATCCTAAAGCATTTCATTATAAACACAGAGAGACAGAGTGTTCATTTTAGAATGGCACAGGGTCAGGAATCCCCAACCCTCTAGCTCTGTAAGTCCCTACAGTAATATACATGTTCTTTCTTTATACAGAGCACATGTAACTCTTGCCCTGAGTCCCTGGCCTGAAGAACCCGATCACCCTGGGCCCGCCAAGTAATCCCCCACTCCTAAACTCAGTGATCTCATCACATGACCACGGGGCTGAACGACTGCCTGCTTGCGCAGTCTGGAGAAAAGACGTCACCAACAAACAGTCACACTCGGCCTGGGCACTCATTAAACCTTGTCTCTCTACATCGCTGCTAGGGTCAACAAGGTTGTTGTGTGACCTACCCTGCGACCTCGGCAAACACTGTATGGCCTACGCTAGGCCAGCAGGATCAAAATGATCATGCATTTAAGTGCAGAAACATGAGTCAGTCAGTTCAAAGCAGCTGGGCATGTTAGTATTAAAAGCATCATGTTCGTTTTAATAGCATCACGTTAGCTTAAATAGCATCATCTTAGTATTTATAGCATCACAGTTTTAATAGCATCATGTTAGCTTTAATAGCATCATCTTAGTATTTATAGCATCACAGTTTTAATAGCATCATGTTAGCTTTAATAGCATCATCTTAGTATTTATAGCATCACAGTTTTATTAGCATCATGTTAGCTTTAATAGCATCATGTTAGTATTTATAGGAGAATGAAGAAGCAGCCTGAGTGGGTCTACACCCACTTCACATGGGAGGAAAACATGTCCTATATTGTACACTACTTTTGAAAGTAACCATTTCAGACCTAGCCTTGGACTTGTCCTCCTGCAGAAGTCAGCTAGGGCTTGTGTTTTCTGTCTTTCAGGTCCCTGGTTAGTTTAAAGAGGCTGCTCGTGCCGCACTACAGCCAGGTGTAGGTTACTGTAGGCAAGGTGAAACTATCCGTGTGACTGTTCAAGTTTTCCTCTCAGCTCCCCTTGTCCAGATAAGAGGACCACTCGTGGTCATTTAGTGTGCAGTTTATTTGGTGTTTGAATTCAACTGAATAATATCCCAAATAATTTTAATTAAATCAATGTGGCTACTGAAAATAGAGTATTGAAACAAACAATAAATAGGCATTTTGTAAATAGTAGCAACCTTTTCAAACTAGAAGTATAACAGTTCATTTATAGTGCATGTCCTAAAAGGTTTGAGTAGAAATTGACAGTGGATATGAATCATGACAAATTAAATCTATTTGACAATAAAGTAGTCTAAAGTCACAGTAATAGTCACACAAATTATATTATCATAACTACCTGGTCTGAAATAGTACTGTAGCTTACTGTGTAGTCATGGGTCATGCCCCGTTTACTTCAAAACTGTCACACCCTGATCTGTTTCACCTGTCTTGTGATTGTCTCCACCCCCCACCAAGTGTCTCTCATTTGTCCCCATTATCCCCTGTGTATTTATACCTGCGTTCTCTGTTTGTCTGTGCCAGTTCATCTTGTCTTGTCAGGTCTTACCAGCGTGTTTCCCGTTTCTCCTGCTCTCAAGTTTGTTTTTCTAGACTTCCCGGATCTGACCTATCTGCCTGTCCTGACCCTGACCCTGAGCCTGCCTCTTTGTATAATACATATTCTGAGTATCTAACTATCCACCTCTTGTGTCTGCATCTGGGTCATAACCTGAGCCGTGATAGTATGAACTGGCCCTGACTAACCCAGCAGACTCTGACCAGCTCCGCAACGCTGTCTACTCCCAAGGAGCCACCATTGGAAGACACGAGGAGTTCCTTCAGACCTTGACGGAACACCATGACCATGCTTTCAATGCATTACTGGAGTTATTTTGCGGACTATTAGGCACCAAGCCACTACGGTAACCTCCCAGACTCTCAGTAACCCCGCTACCAATGGCGTTTCCTCCCAGCCTACCTCGGCTTTCCGTGAACCTAGCTTACCTCTTCCGGAGCACTATGTTAGAGATCCAGGAACCTGCTGGGTGTTCCTCTCCCAGTGCTCCATCATCCCTTGGATCGCTTGAAGATAGCGTACATGATAACGCTCATGTCCGGGAGAGAAATCGCCTGGGCTATGGCGGTGTGGAAGCAACAATCCACCATTTTCTCAGTCTGGAGGAGTTTGTGGCAGAGGTAAGGAAGGTGTTCGATTCTCCGTTGTCCGGAAAAGAGGCTGCTCGGGAAAGCTACTTCAACTGCGTCAAGACTCCCGTAATGTGGCAGACTACACGGTGGATTTTTGCACTTTTTCCACCGAGAGTGCCTGGAACCCGGAATCCCTGTTCGACACGTTCCTTCATGATTTATCAGAGGTAGTTAAAGACAAGCTCGCAGCCCGGGAGTTGCCCATGGACCTCAACTCTCTCGTAGCCTTGACCATATGGATTGATGGGCGGCTACGGGAATGTAGGAGAGAGAGGAGGTCTGTCCCCAGTCACACTTGCTCGTCCAAGATTCCCACCTCGTCTCCGAGGAATCACGGAAGTTCCCGAAGTCTACAGGGCCGAGAGAATCCGACGGGAATCACGAGGGTAGTCAACTTGTCTCCTCCGGAGCCCATGCAACTGGGCAGGGCTAGATTGTCTCCTGTTGAACGCTTGTGCAGACTGAGCACCAAATGCTGTCTGTATTGTGGTACTACAGGACATTACATATCTACATGTCCATTAAAAGACCAGGCTTATCAGTAGGTACGAGTACACTGGTGTGCCATACGGGGAGTTTCCAATCTCCCCTTACTCGTAAACCCTCTTCATGCCATCCTGCTGTGGCGTCACCAGTCCAAATCTCTCCGGGTGCTCATTGACTGGGGCCGATGAGAGTTTTATGGACACTACCCTGATGTCGGAGATTGATGGACACTACCCCTCTCCATTCCCATGGATGTCACTGCGCTGGATGGGTTCTCTATTGGCAGAGTTACCCACAATTAGATTCCTATCAACCTGCGAGTGTTAGGTAATCACAGTGAGTCTATACAGTTCCTTCTCATCGAATCCCCTTATGTACTTGTGGTTTTGATGGCTCCAGAGGCACAATTCCCTGATCAACTGGGCTAGTGGATCTATCATGGGTCTGAAGTCAGCGCAGCCTGCCCCGGAACATCTTTCTGCAGGCTTGGGTAAAGCCTTGGATCTCTCCTCCGTTCCTGCAGAGTACCAGGACCTCCAGGAGGTTTTCAACAAGGCCCCCGCCACATCCCTTCCTCCGCATCGACCCTACGACTGCGCCATCAACCTTCTCCCGAGCACTACACCGCCTCGGAGGCGGATTTATTCCCTGTCGGGTCCGGAGACCAAGACTATGGAGAAGTACATTAAGGACTCTCTTCCGGCTGGGAGTATCTACCTCCACCGCCGGTGCAGTGTTCTTGTTTGTGGAGAAAAAGGACAAAACCCTGTGTCAGTGTATCGACTACCGGGGCCTTAATGATATCAAGGTTAAAAAACGTTACCCGCTACCACTCATCTCCTCAGCTTTCGAGCTTCTCCAGGGGGCTACCAACTTCTCAAAGTTGGACCTTTGGAACGCCTACCATTTGGTTCGGATACGGGCGACGAATGGAAGACAGCCTTTAACACGGCTAGCGGGCACTACGAGTACCTGGTGATGCCATTCGGACTGACCAACGCTCCCGCAGTGTTCCACCTCTCCCAAGGTTCCTTTCATGTGGTCTCCAGCAGCTGACCTGGGGTTCTCGGACCTCAAGCATCGATTCACTACAGCTCCCATCTTAATCCATCCTTACCATTCCCGGAGTGGGGGCCGTCCCAGCTTTCTACCCAGGACCAAAACCTGCATCCCTGTGCCTTCCTTTCCCATCATCTTAACCCTGCTGAGAGGAACTATGATGCTGGAAATGAAGAGCTACTCGCAGTTAAGATGGCATTGGTGGAGTGGAGGCACTGGTTAGAGGGGGCAGAACTTCCATTCTTAGTGTGGACTGACCATAAGAACCTGGAATATCTCCGCACTGTCAAGCACCTCAACTCAAGGCAGGCTCGACAGTCCCTGTTATTCACACGCTTTAATTTCACTATCTCCTACCACCCTGGGTCCAAGAATGTCAAACCTGACGCGCTCTCACGCCTGTATTGCCCTGCTGCTACACCATCTGACACTGAGACCATCCTCCCTACTTCCTGTCTGGTGGCTACACTCATCTGGGGTATAGAGGGCCGGGTCTGTAAGGCAAGCATTCCCGGCTAACCGGATGTTTGTCCCGGACTCTGCCCATTCTCCGGTCCTGGAATGGGCCCATGCCTCTAGACTCTCCTGCCATCCTGGTTCAGCCACCTGCACTGTGTGTGGGCAGAGTAAGACTCTCCTACTTTCTTCCCCAGTCTAACGGCCAGTCGGAGCGAGCCAATCAGGACCCGGAGACTGTGTTTCGTTGTCTCATCTCCGCCAATCCCACTACCTGTAGCCAGCAACTCGTGTGGGTGGAATATGCACGCAACACCCTTCCCTGCTCGGCCACTGGCCTCTCGCCCTTTGAGTGTTCCTTGGGATATCAGCCCCAGCTCTTCCCTGAGCAAGAGGAAGAAGTCAGAATACCCTCTGCCCCCTCCGCCACTGTCGCCGTACCTGGAAGAGAGCCCGGTCCACTCTCCTCAAGACCACCTCCAGATATTGGCGACAGGCGGACCACCACCGGACCCTGCTCCCTGCTATTGTCTGAGGCAGAGGGTATAGCTGTCCACTTGGGATCTGCCCCTCTGGATGGAGTCTTGTAAACTTTCCCCCTGTTTTATTGGCCCCTTCCCCATCTCTAAAATCCTTAACCCCTCTGCTGTTCGTCTTCTGTTGCCTCGCACCCTCCGTATACATCCCACTTTTTATGTGTCTACGATTAAACCTCTGTCTCATAGCCCTTCTGTTTCCAGGCCCACCCCTCTCCCCTGTGTTATCTATGGCCATCCAGCATACAAAATCTCAGGAAATCTCAGGACCCTTGTGAGTAAGCAAGTCCTGGTCAAAATAGTTCTACCAGAATAATTTCTCTGCAACTGCAGCAGTTTGATATGCATACCTTCACAAAACATTTTTAAAGCATTCCAACTCATAAACCACATCAAGTTATTCACTAGAGAGTTTCTGGGCACAAGGCAATGAAAATGGTGCTTTAATTTAACATAAGTGGTCTATGACATTAGGGACTATGACACCATAGTCCCTAAAACAGATGTGTTTTGAAAGGGAGAGGGATCAATAATGTGAAAAGAATCATGCATAGTCCTAAATAATAATGGTTTGGTTTATTAATGTATCAATTTGCCTAATATTGTTGAGACACATGGCAGAATTCATTTCTATTTAATTAATAGGCTAATTGTATAGCCATTGTCATTAACAACATTTTTAGACAGGATGTAGACCTAAGTGAATAGCCTTGATACAATCTAATGGAAAAAGCATTATGTACATATTTGATGTGTAGTGTATCCCGGAGATGTGACAGGTATCCTATTATTTTACGAAGGTATATGCATTGATGTTTTAAAAAGAAGGGAACAATGATAAAATAATTAGTCTGGTCTGAGATAACCGACGTCTCACTGTTTACTGAAAAAAATATACGGCATGGCGAACACATGCTGTGGGAGGCATGTTCTGCAAACAGGTGCAATATTCCCGCCTTTCAGTTTCACCTATAGAACACTAAATGTGCCTCTTTTTCTGTTGCAGTAGTGTGTGTGTGCGTGCGCGTGTGTGTGCTGTAATTCTGCTATTCATAGTCTATTTGGCGCGGAAACTTTGATCTAATATGTTGTGTGCAGCTTTGCAAGGGTAGACGTCTGTAGATGTCAATCAATGGCCATTGCATGGACAAACATAGAAACATAGCCTTTTCCACTAGCCCAGGCCTACCATATGCATCAATTAATATTTATATATTTAAAAAACTGTCGCTTTCATTCAGAGAAGGGCATGATCTGGCTCAGGTAGGCCACCCCACATCTCCAATGGTCTCCATTGATGATGTAAAAAATAACATTTTTTTATCATGTGTGACTCTGTGGAGCGACCATATATTGCAGGCTATATGAAGTGACTACAGCAGTTTCAGGCTATGATTCAGTGTCGCTAGCCCGTGCTCGATTCACTGCTCGAGGGCTATTACACCGAGTCCACTCCGCTTGACAGTGCAAACAAAGCGGGATCGGAATAGCAAAAATGAGAAGCTTTCCCCGGGATTAAACCCCCGTCCTTTTAAAATGTTCCATATCGTCGGTCGTCGTTAGTGGGTGTCAGTCACTTTGGTTACGTGCAGAACACACTGTTCTGCTGTGTCAAACGCGGCGAGGCAATACGAGGCTGTAACACAAGACTGCTTTCGTTTCTCTACAGTGCTCTACATGTGCTAAAAGTCCAACAAAGCATAACTACTTCAAAAACGAAGTAAAATGATGTCCTTTAACTTTTTCTTCCAGGACCTTTTACGTATGGGAGACCTGAAATCAACAACGGACAAATTGTAAGTCATTTTATTTTTATTTAACTTGCCATTGGACATTGATATATACTTTTGCATGTTTGCTATTTAAATAGCATAACATTTATAGGCCTACATTGTTTTATGTAGATGGATTTGAAATACAGTGTTGCAATATGTAGATCTTTAGTGCTGAACCAAAGGCTTAGATATGATGGTGGTGGAATAACCTTCTCTCCTCATTTAAAATAATGTAGGCTATTATAATATATTGCATTATGAGAATGGCAATGGCCTCTTGTTGAAGTGATTCATTAGTTGTTGAGGTCTTGCTTAATTCACTGGTGTCCAGGATTCTGTCAGTTAATGTAGCTTATAATTGTTTCCCTGACTAATTTCCTTAGTAAAATAGGCCTATAAGAAAAGAATATGGCAACATTCGAGATCTTCATAATGCTCCTTCTCTGGTAGTTTATGGTGTATAGGATATTCTGTGTAACCAAACACAATATGCTGAGGTTGGCTAACTATGCTCTGTGCAAATGTAATGTTTAAAAAGTGTGAGGTGTGCATTTAGATTATGTACAAGGCTAGTGAAATGATGCATGTATTTAATTTACTTAGTATTTCATTGTATGAAGCATGTGATGAAATATATTGTTAGAAGGACCTGCCACTTCACTTTGACCATTCCTCTGATTGAAGTACACTATACAAGTTTGATATACAGTGTACAGGTAGGTGTACATGGTGTACCTCAGTGCCAAATTACCGTATGGGCACACAGGGCACATGCCAGCGACCCCCAATGTCCAGGGAGCCCCCAACCCCCCCAGAAAAGTATCATAAAAAAAATACCTTGGGTTGGGCCCCCCCAAATAGCATATGAACAAGTCATAATAAGCATTTGAACATGTCATAAGCGTTTCGCTTCACATGCGATAACATCTGCAAAGTATGTCTACTCGACCAATAAAATTTGATTTTGATTTGATAAGCAATGGCAAAATGTGTAGAATAGCAGGACATTTTCTTTACAACTGCAACAAGAAAAGCATGAGATGAGCTATAAAACAGCAGATTTGTCTCTCAGCCTCATGGCAAAATGTGTTGAAATATTTTCCTAAAAAACATTATTTAAATGTAGGGGGGTTGAGGGGGCCCATGGAGGTAGGTTCCTCGGGCCCCAAATGTGGTTGTCCGGCCCTGGTGTACCTTTGACAAACTAAATATGAGAAGGAAACGTGTCGCATTAATATGTTACATATGGCCAAGATTGCATTGGTAGATTGTTTAATAATCTTAAGCTATATGGCAAGCTGTCAGTTTCCTGAATCACACAGATGGACCTCTTTCTAAGAAAGCCTTAACACACAACAATAAACTTCCGCTGTGTATGGATGACCTGTTCTCCCCTGACACCTCTGTCCTAGCAGGCCGTGGCCAGGGTGGGAAAGGAAGGGAGGCCGCAGTGGGATTTCTGTCCTGATAATATTGCTGGCTGCCAAGACATAATAATTTCAATAGCAATATTAAAACACACACATTGCATTGCAAAGGGAAATATAATCTGTTCTAAACTGTCTATTTTTACATTGTGCACCCACCCCTCTCATAATCCTCCTTTACCTTGGGAAAAGCTCTGGCAGACTCACATTTTCAATTAACATTTGACATGACATTTAATACTGTGGCAAAAGAGGAATGGGTGAGGGGAATCTGTTGCATAAAAAGTTGAACTCTTCATAAAATTACAAGGATTATTCTCTCATGAGCATTAAACTCACCTATCAACTGAGGCGGGACACTCCCAGTCAAGACACATGTTGATGGCTAACTAATGTTAATAACTTGGTGTGAGATATTGATATGTGTATTATTTCTACTTTGGCATTTAACTTTCATAGCCATATAATATTATTTCCAGTAATTTACATTCAACCTCGTCAGTGGAGAGCAGGGACAGACAGGCAGGCTGGCAGAGAGACATACAGACACAGGTAGGCAGGCAGGCAGATGGGCAGACAGGCAAACTTATTTTACATTTGTGTAGTTCAGTCCTTGAGCTGTTCTTGTCTAGTGATGTTCTGTATTATGTCATGTTCTGTGTTTTGTGTGGGCCCCAGGAAGAAAAACAGACATACAGAGTGACGACCGAGCAGGTGAATAGTGTCAGGGAACATAGAGCACATAGACCAGACTCAGACTGTTGACTTTAGCTGACTGGTGGGGCACAACCTCTGTGCAGCCCGCTGTCCTTTCCTAAAGTCATCTGTCTCGGTGTTGTGTAATGTTCAAGTAAAATACGTGTGGAAAGTCAATGCTCAGCACATACAGTATGACTAGTTACTGTACCGACAGTACTGGATGCTTAGATATGGCGATTAGTGTTACGTTGGCATGGTTTTTACTGTGTGTTTTTCTTGCTGGGTATCCTTGTGGTCTTTCCTATGACTTTGAAAATGACTTTACAAAGTAGTAAATGAGTATCTGTGTTTTATGTGTGTGACCTAATTCTGCAGCAAGCAAAGAATCTGCAGTATAGGCTTTCCTGTGTGTGTGTGTGTGTGTGTGTGTGTGTGTGTGTGTGTGTGTGTGTGTGTGTGTGTGTGTGTGTGTGTGTGTGTGTGTGTGTGTGTGTGTGTGTGTGTGTGTGTGTGTGTGTGTGTGTGTGTGTGTGTGTGTTTGTCTCCTCATCGTTTCCTTGTAGGAGCCGGCAGTGAGATGGATGAGCTACAGGACAAAATACAAACCCTCCAACCCAAAAAGGCCTGTGGTGCGGATGGTACTGTATACTAAATGAAATGATCAAATATACAGAAAGCAAATTCAAATAGACTATTCTTAAACTCTTCAACATTATACTCAGCGCTGGCATCTTCCCCAATATTTGGAACCATGGTCTGGTACTCCAATCCACAAAATTGTAGACAAATTTGACCCCAATAATTACAGTGGAATCTGTGGCAACAGCAATCTTGTAAAAATCCAGCTGCAGTATCATCGACATTTGGCTTCTTACCAAAATACCGTACGACAGACCACGTATACACCCTGTACACCCTTGTTGAAAAACAAACAAAACAAAAGCAAAGTCTTCTCATGCTTCTTTGATTTAAAAAAAGCTTTTTAGCGAGCAAGCATTTTAGCCAAGTAGCCTAGGACAATAAAAACTAAAAGCGTGTACTGTATGACAGATTCACAGGCCATTTCATCAACATGAAAGAGAGGAGGATGGCATTGGCATTTCTCTACCAGTAGGTTGGGTCAATATGTCTTTTCTACTTGCACGAACGAACACACACACACACACACATACACAGAAATCGGAACCATGGACAGCCACATCATATTTAGATTATGTTGATTGGACTAAATTGTTTTTGGCATCTTTTAGTTATCACTGTATTAGACTAAGCATAGGTGATTTGATGATGTTGAAGTTGAAATGGTGCTGGGGTAGAGGAAGCTCCTGTTTTCTTAGTGGTTCTAAATCAATAGTTGTTTAGTACTCCGAAAATGTCGGAAACATTAACTTGCTTGACCATGCTGTAGGTCAAGGTAACTTGTTTGTTACACGCAATATGCTTTGTGGACTTCAGAGGTTGCTCTATGGTTTTGTGATGAAACAAAGGTGTGGTTGAATGTATTCTGTCACTGTGTCTTCTTATTGTCTCGGCCTTAGGCCTATGAACTAACAGGTTATAGAGCAAACAATGCAATTATCACAACACATAGGTTGTAAAATAGCTTTTTTTCTGGCTTGGCTTCCCCAGGGATTTTACACATGCAATGCTACTGGGTGTTGTGGAAAAACATATTACATTATAAAATCAATGTATACAAACAACAAGTGTGCAGTTAAAATTGGCATGAAATACACATATTTCTTTCCTCAGGGCCGTGGGATGAGACTGGGATGTAGCTTGAGCCCCACCCTCTTCAACATATACTGTATATCAATGAATTGGTGATGGCACTAGAAGAGTCTGCAGCACCTGGCCTCACTCTAGTGGACTCGGAAATCCAATGTCTACTGTTTTCAGATAATCTGGTGCTTCTGTCCCCAACCAAGGAGGGCCTACAGAAGCACCTAGATTTTCTAAACAGATTCTGACAGACTTGGGCCCTGACTGTGAATTTCACTGAGACAAAATAATAGTGTTCCAAAAAAAGTCCAGTAGCCAGGACAACAAATACAAATGTTATCAAGACACCATTGCCCTAAAGCACATAAAGAATTATACCTTCCTCGGCCTAAACATCAACACCAAAAGTAACTTCCACAGGACTGTGAATGATCTAATAGACAAGGCAAGAAGGGCCTTCTATGCCATCCGAAGGAACATAGAAGTCGACATCCCAGTTTGGATCTGGTTAAAACATACTTCGATCAGTTGTAGAACCCATATGGTTGTGAGGTCTGGGGTCTACTCACCAACCAAGAATTCACAAAATGTGACAAACACTCAATTGAGACTTTGCGAGCAGAGTTCTGCGAAAATAAACTTTGTGTACAACGCAAAACCCCAAACAATTCACGCAGAGCAGAATTAGGACTATATACACTAGTTATCAAAATCCAGAAAAGAGCTGTTCAATTCTACAAATAAAGCATCTAAAAGGAAGCGATGTCCACACATTTAACCAAAAAGCCCTCACCTCCATAGAGATAGAGAACTCCCCTCAGCCAGCTGGTTCTAAGGCTCTGTTCATAAACACAAACAGACCCCACAGAGCCCCAGGACAGCAACACATTTAGACCCTACCAAATTATGAGAAAGCCAAAACATTTGACACACTGGAAAGAATCAGCCCAGCAAACCAAAATTGGTTCTGTGAAAGTTCCCAGAACATTCGTTAAGTTGCGGTAAATGTTCTCATAACATAAAAACTGTCCAGTTTTGCGGTTGAATATACAATATTTGTATAAAACATTTGCCTGGTATTACAAGAATGTTCCTAGAACACATAAAAAAGGTTCACCGAATGTTTCATTAGATTGTGGGAACCGTCTGGTGAGAACATTGTGGGGACATTACAAAAGATACAGTGCCTTCGGAATGTATTTTTTCCCTCATAAATCTACACAAAATACCCCATAATGTCACAGAAAAAATGCTTTTTAGATATTTTTGCAAATGTATAGAAAAAAAAAGAAATATCCCATTTACATAAGTATTCAGACCCTTTAATCAGTACTTTGTTGACGCACCTTTGGCAGTGATTACAGCCTTGAGTATGACGCTACAATCTTGGCACACCTGTATTTGGGGAGTTTCTCACATTCTTCTCTGCAGATCCTCTCAAGCTCTGTTAAGTTGAATGGAGAGTGTTGCTGCACAGATATTTTCCGGTCTCTCCAGAGATGTTCGATCGGGTTCAAGTCCGGGCTCTGGCTGGGCCACTCAAGGACATTCAGAGACTTGTCCCGGAGCCACTCCTGCATTGTCTTGGCTGTGTGTTGGGATCATTGTCCTGTTGGAAGGTGAATGTTTGCCCCAGTCTGAGGTCCTGAGCACTCTGGAGCATAGTTTCGTCACGGATCTCTCTGTTGTCCGTTCATCTTTGCCTCGATCCTGACTAGTCTCGCAGTACCTGCCGCAGAAAACACCCCCACAGCATGATGCTGCCACCACCATGCTTCAGCATAGGGATGGTGCCAGGTTTCCTCCAGACGTGACTCTTGGCATTCAGGCCAAAGAGTTCAATCTTGGTTTCATCAGACCAGAGAATCTTGTTTCTCATGGTCTGAGAGTCTTTAGGTGCCTTTTGGCAAACTCTAAGCTGTCATGTGCCTTTTACTGAGGAGTGACTTCCATCTGGCCACTCTACCATAAAGGCCTGATTGGTGGAGAGATGCAGAGATGGTTGTCCTTCTGGAAGGTTCTCTCATCTCTACAGAACAACTTTATAGCTCTGTCAGAGTGACCATCGCGTTCTTGGTCACCTCCCTGACCAAGGCCCTTCTCCCCCGATTGCTCAGTTTCGCTGGGCGGCCAGCTCTAGGAAGAGTCTTGGTGGTTTCAAACTTCTTCCATTTAAGAATGATGGAGGCCACTGTGTTCTTGGGGACCTTCAATGCTGCAGACATTTTTTGGTACCCTTTTCGAGTTCTGTGCCTCGACTTGACTTAATCCTGTCTCGAAGCTCTGCGGACAATTCCTTCGACCTCATGGCTTGGTTTTTTTCTGACATTCACTGTCAATTGTGGGTCCTTATTTAGACAGGTGTGTGCCTTTCCAAATAATGTCCAATCAATTGAATTTTCCACAGACTCCAAGTTGAGCTCAATTTCGAGTCTAATAGTAAAGGGTCTGAATACATATGTAAATAAGGCATTTCTGTTTTTTATTAGCAAAGATTTCTCAAAACCTTTTGTTGCTTTGTCATTATGGGGTATTATGTGTAGATTGTTGAGGAATTATTTTTATTTAATCCATTTTAGAATAAGGCTGTAACATAGCAAAATGTAGATTGGAAAAAGTCAAGGGATCTGAATACTTTCCAAAGCCTCTGTATGTTCCCAAAACACACAAACTGTCCAGTTATGAGGTTGATTCTATAATATTGTTACAAGAACGATCCCAGAACACATTTTCTCTGTTCTTTAAAAGTTCCCAGAATGTTTCGTTAGGTTGTGGGATCAGTCTGATCAGTCTGGTGGGAACATTCTGGTGACATCACAAAATATATGTTCCCAAAACACACAAACTGTCCAGTTGTGCAGATGATTCTACAATGTTTCTTTTAGGGTGGAAAAAACATTCAGCTGATGTTACAAAAACATTCCCAGAACACATTTTGTCTGTTCTTTAAAGGTTACCAGAATGTTTTATTAGGTTATGGGAACAGTCTGGTGGGAACATTGTGGGGACATGACAAAATAAATGTTCCCAAAACATTAAAACTTTCCAGTTGTGCTGACATTACAAGAGATAGGTTCCCAAAACATATAATATTCTCAGTTGTGAAGATGTTCGTAAATGTTTAAGTTAGGTTGCACAGGACATTCTTATAATGTTGTAGGAATGTTGACAGAACACCTGGTCTAAGTTCTTTAAAGGTCCCCAGAACATTTAAGTAAGTTATGGGAGTTGTCTGGGATGTTGTAAGAATATTTCTTGTGATATTCACATATGTTGCACAGAATATTCCAATGTTGCACAATGTTCCACAATTTCCAAATAAGTTTGTTTTTATGACATTCACAGCATATTTGTTTTATGTTTAACATAACATTCCATTGATGTTAACGCAATATACATTTTACCTTGGAGGTCCTCAGAACATTATTTGTTTTTGACTTAATATTAACACATCATTCATACCATGCAAATTTGTAGCTCCTTAAAGCTGAAGAACACAGATAGAAATATGTCTCTCTCCAGATTTAATTGCAATTCACATATGAGGATTGTATTGTAGGCCAACTACAAAGTGACATAGACACACAGCCTTTTAACTTAACTCATAGGAAATTTGAACAGCATTTAATCATACAGACACTTCAAATTCATTTGAACGTAATCTTTTATTTAAAAAAAAATATATATATGCGTTTTTTGCAGAAATGCCTTCTGGAACATGTGAACTTTCATGTGCCTTAATAACAAACTTGCAAGCCATCTGTTAATATGAATAAAATTGTCAAATTACGAGCCTAGTTGATTTAGCCACAGAAAAGTCAGCAACCTTCCCACTAGCCATGATTGGCTTAGATAATGAATGGGCTGGACATGCTGAGAGATGAGTTCGGATTGGTCTGCTGTATAGCACGCTTCTGTCTATTTGAGCTGGTCAGTATGTGTAGGTAATCCTGTCTAATGTGGCTTTTTTAAAATATATTGCTTAGTAGAACTGCATAAGTGTTGCTCTCCACTTTCTGGAGGACCGAGTTTTGAAATCAGTAGAATTAGAGTATGTTAGCTAAGGAGATGGTGAAAACACTTTTTAAAATGATTATTTAACCTTTATTTAACTTGGCACGTCAGTATTGAACAAATTTATTTTTCAATGACGGCCTACCCCAGCCATAGACATCGCTGGGCCAATTGTGCACCGCCTTATGATACAGCCTGGATTTGAACCAGGGACTGTAGTGACACCTCTTGTTTTGAGATGCAGAGCCTTAGACCACTGCGCCAGTCGGCAGCTGTCTCTAGATTACATCTTCAAACAAAGGGCAACCATGGCATCCGTGACAGGGAGAAGCGTCCAACCATGATGTATACAGGTAAGATAGTCTAGCTAGTCTAGCTAAATGTTCTGGGAATGTTCTTGAAACATCAGGTGAATGTTTTGTGCACTCTAAGAGAAACATTGTATAATCGTCCGCACAACTGGGCAGTTTTTTGTGTTTTGGGGACATATCTTTTGTGATGTCCCCACAATGTTCCAACCAGACAGTTCCCGCAACCTAATGAAATATTCTGTCAACCTTTAAAGAACAGACAAAATGTGTTCTGGGAATGTTCTTGCAACATCAGGTGAATGCTTTATACAAACATTGTATAATCATCAGCATGACTGGACAGTTTTTGTGTTATGAGAACATTTGCATTTCTGTGAAAGTTTTGAGAACTTTCACAGAAGTCATTTTGGTTTGCTGGGAAAGCATTACTGGTACATTTCGTTATTGCATTACCTGGAATCCTAATGAGAACCTTTGGGGAATGTTCTGTGGTGGTTGTTACAGATATTGTGCACAACATTTTAGTGAATGTTAGGAGAACATTTCAATGATATTTCATTCAAAACACGTTTTAAATGTTTTTGGGATGTTATCCTAACAAGAACTGAATTGGAATCTTAGCTAATGTTCCTGAGAATGTTCCCGGTTTGCTGGGAACCAAAAGAATAGAACATAAAAAACAAACTGGAATGCTATTTGGCCCTAAATAGAGAGTACACAGTGGCAGAATACCTGACCACTGTGACTGACCCAAAATTAAGAAAATCCTTGACTATGTACAGACTCAGTGAGAATAGCCTTGCTATTGAGAGAGGCCGCCATAGGCAGAACTGGCTCTCAAGAGAAGACAGGCTATGTGCACATTGCCCACAAAATGAGGTGGAAACTGAGCTGCATTTCCTAACCTCCTGCCAAATGTATGACCACGTTAGAGACACATACAGTATTTCCCACAGATCACACTGACCCACAAAGATGTTGAAAAAAAATCAACAATTTATAAACTCTGGTATCTTTTAGGCGAAATATTGCATTGTGCAATCACAGCAGCAACATTTGTGGCCAGTTGCCATGAGAAAATGGCAAACATTTGAGCACAAACAACATTGTAAATACTACCAATATGTATCTGTTTATATATCTTCCCCTACTATTCGTACTTCAACTATTTGCACATTGCTAAAACACTGTACATAGCTGATAATATACATATCTTTATCTTTTCGAAACCTTTGTGAGTGCAGTGCAATGTTTACTGTTAATTTATAATTGTTTTTATGTTGTTTTTGTTTCTTCTCACTTTTGTTTCATGTTTATTTCACTTGCTTTGGCAATGTAAACAAATGTTTCCCATGGCAATAAAGCCACGTTGAATTGAATTGAAATATAGAGAGAGGGGGAGAGAGAGCACACTAAGTTCATCTGAGGACAGGGAAATGCGTTTCTTTCCAGTGTGAATCATTTTGGAAAAATGAGCCTTTGGACTGAATTGCCCCAGTTTGTCCATTCTGCTTTATTGTCTATTTTGGCTGAACTCACAGTTATTTGTTTTACTGACCAAGAAAACTTCAGGTCCTTTAAAGATACAGCAGGCAA
Organism: Salvelinus namaycush; assembly: GCF_016432855.1. NCBI lineage: Eukaryota > Metazoa > Chordata > Actinopteri > Salmoniformes > Salmonidae > Salvelinus > Salvelinus namaycush. The sequence continues at coordinate 13,381,736 of NC_052314.1, forward strand.
AGCCAGTTCCTGAGTCAACCACGCCCTGTAAACAAATAAAATACATCTCAGTAGAATGCTGCCATAGCTTCCTGTTTAGCTCTGAATTCCAAGGTAAACTATGCTAGTTCTCTGAGTCTGCATCCATCCAGAGCACAGGGAGAATTCCTGTTAGAGTTTGAGAGGCAGTTTAAAGAATACCCATTTTTTAAAGGATTTAGATGTTGGTCAAATGGACTTTGCATGTTTAATACGTGGTGCAGGTTTTGGTTCCGATTTTTTATTTTTGATAAGTGAATTTCCACAATTAAAGACGTTGCCTTTGAATTCAGAAAGAACCTTGAGGCCATCGGTTGCTCATGTACTTATCAGTCAAGCAGTTAGGAAAACAAATGTCTGCAGTGCGGTGGGAAAAAAAGAAAGTGTGAGAAAGGAACTTATGGGAGCGGGGCGTGGGGGGTAGAGAGACAGGGAGAGGGAGAGACAGGGAGGTAGAGCAAATCAGGGAGTGGTATGGGAGGGAGCACTGGTGGAAAAAGTACCCAATTGTCATACTTGAGTAAAATAAAAGATTCCTTAATAGAAAATGACTCAAGTAAAAGTGAAAGTCACCCAGTAAAATACTGCTTGAGTAAAAGTCTAAAAGTATTTGGTTTTAAATATTCTTAAGTATCAAAACAAAATGTAATTTCTAAAATATATACTTCAGTATCTTAAGTATCAAAAGTTAAATGTAAAATATAAATCATTTAAAATTCCTTATATTAAGCAAACCAGACAGCACCAATTAATTTGTATTTTATTTTTTATTTACAGATAGCCAGGGGCATACTCCAATACGTAATTTACAAACAAAGCATTTGTGTTTAGTGAGTCCGCCAGATCAGAGGCAGTAGGGATGACCAGGGATGTTCTCTTGATAAGTCTGTGAATTGGACCCTTTTCTTGTACTGCTAAGCATTCAAAATGTACTGAGCACCTTTGGGTGTCAGGGAAAATGTATGGAGTAAAAATACATTCTTTTCTTTAGGAATGTAGTGATGTAAAAGTTGACAAACATATCAATAGTAAAGTATAGATACCCCCAAAAACTACTTAAGTAGTATTTCAAAGTATTTTTACTTAGTTACTTTACACCACAGGGAGGGGGAGACAGGGAGGTAGAGAGACAGGGAGCAATATTGGAGAGAGGAAGTAGAGAGACAGGGAGCGGAATGGGGGGGGGTGAGAGACAGGGAGAAGGAGGGACAGGGAGGGGAGAGAGAGGGGTAGAGGGACAGGGAGGTAGAGAGACAGGGAGCGATATGGGAGAGAGGAAGGTAGAGAGAATGGGAGAGGGAAAGACGGAGGTAGAGAGACAGGGAGCAGTATGGGAGGGGGTGGGTAGAGAGAGGGAGAAGGAGGGACAGGGAGGGAGAGTTTAATTTTGCAGTCAGCCCCTTCTCCCACCACACAAACAAGGCTGCTGTCTCCCCCTCTGAGAGAGGAGAAGAGACAGAGGGAAGGAGAGAGAGGGAGAGGGAGAGGGGAGAGAGGGAATGGCCTGTGTTGGGGTTTGGATGAGTCAGTGGTGGGCCCAGTCAGCAACAGCTGGGTCTCTAGTGTCGCTTTATCTCCCAGCCAATCCCAATGCTCTGCCTTCCAGCCTCGCAGCCTCCCAGCTTCCAGTCTCCCAGCCTCCCAGCTTCCAGCCTCCCATCTCCCAGCGTCTCAGACTCGTAGCCTTCCAGCCTCCCAGCTTCCAGCCTCCCAACCTCCAAGCTTCCAGTCTCCCAGCTCCTAGCCTCCCAGCTCATAGCCTCTCAGCTTCCAGCCTCCCAGCCTCCAGCCTTCCAGCCTCCAGCTTTCCAGCCTCCGAGCTTCGAGCCTCCTAGCTTCCAGCCTATCAGCCTTTCAGCCTCCTAGCCTCCAAGGCTCCCAGCTTCCAGCCCAGTCTGAATTATGACAGCTCAGGGATGGCAAGCAGCCTAATTACAATGGCTGATTGCCTCTCTACTTGCCTCTCTATTTCTTACAAGGCGATTGTCATGTGCGTGAGCAGGTCTGGAGACCAGGAGGAATAGGAAGAGGGAGGCTTTTCATTGGCTCGCCTCTCTTCCTCTCTTGGTTCAGGGCAAAGATACGTTTTTTTTATGACATTTGGCTGGAAGCCAGCGAGACAGGTGATTTTGTTGCACAATGGTAGATTATAGCTGTTCAGTCTTTGGCGCTATTACATTTGTGAGTTGTATCAAAGTAATGTCACGTAGGGGAGAGACTGGATTATGAATGAAATTGTCCGATTTTTTTTGCACAGTATAATTTCTGAAGTAATTGATCTTGAAACCATCTTATTTTACTGTCCTGGAAAGGTGGTGACTTCTAACCGCAAGAGATAAAGAAATATCCATAGGAAGCCTTTTAGAGGGTTTAGAAATTAGGGCAGAATTATTATTATTGAGCATATTTATTTTCAAAAGGACAGAAGTAAGGCCTTGAATTGGCCGTTTGTATGTAAGTCTGTCAGAGAGACCACTGTGAAGTGTGATGTGTGTGTTAAGTGGGAGCTGCTTTGGGTTGGTCTGGACGGCTTTGTCTACTGCTTTGGCTTTTGTTCCTATAGTAATGAATTGTGGAGGCCTTGGCTTGAGTCGGCCTGTCTCACAGCAACTAAAGACAGAGTGCTGGCAAGGCAAAGGGAGAGAAGGGCAGAGAGGATCATGGGTGTATGTTTGTCTCTCTGGGGGAAGACAGACAGACAGACAGACCACGCCGTGTCAGTCTAGCACAGTGAAGAATACTTTGTTTTGCATGCAAAGAGGATATAAACTTATTTGCTTTGTATCATATTATCTATTACCTCCAGATAACACAAAGATTGACCACGAAGATCACAATTGTTTTATTCACTATAATGAGGGATCCTGTTTTCTGCTAACAATCTCTGCAATACCGCGGTCAGCCTTGAACTTCCGTGGCTTCAGTGAGAGAGGGGCAGTTGTTCTCCCCTGAGCTAACCTGATTAAGCAGAGGTTGACGTTACTAAATCCTTTTGAACATCAAGTTCTGTTGTTGATTAATGAAAAGCCTGTTCCCCTGTATATTCATATGCAGACCGCTGCAGCCTAGCCATGTTGACCCTGTGACCCAGACACTACCTGTCTGCTGACATGGTTACAAGGATGGAGCAGGTTCAGGGGCCTGACTCCAGGGATCACTTTGCCTGCGTTAACAATCAGCATTGCACCCTCACGGCAGTAAAACAACCACCCTGCTGCCTCACGGGCCAGGAGAGACCGATCTAATCTCGAAGAGCTCTGCGAACAGTGAGCACTGGGTGTCTGATACCATTTGAAAGCTCTTCTTTGGTTTGCTATGGCCTAACGAACTGGCTCACAGTATGAAGCATTGGGCTTTGTTGTGAAGGGAAAATATCTTGTCACTTTTTCTGATGTTGTATTTCATCTGATGGATTGTTAGCACTGACTTTGTTGTTCAAAGGGCTTTGTGCTGTGACTTAGATACCATATTTAATGATATGTATTTTGTCCCCAGTGTTACGTAGAGTGACCAGGATGAAGAGAGAACTGATTCAATAGACTAGAAGAAATGCAGGTGAGCGAATTATGCAAATTAGAACATTCTCAGTCTTCCTCATCCTGCTTTCATAAACAAACAATGGTTTCACCTGTTGAAAGGGGTGAATTTACCCCCATTATGTAGGAAGAACAGGGCATGCCGGCAATGTATCATTGTTTAATTAAATGTGTGTGTTAGCCTGAAACCATCAGATGGCACTAGAACCAGTTCTCTCTCCCTCTGAATGATTCACTGAGTTGGCCAAACCAGAGACCATAGCTTGGCTCTGCCTCATATCCACATATCAAACCTCGCAGTGTCACATTAGCCTATTTTTTGGTACAGGGACAGAAACTATTGCCACCCCAGGTCCAATAGAGCTTTATTTGGCACTTATGCATTGACCTGGACTGCCTGATGTTTCTTGTTGTATGGACTGGAGCAAGGTTGCCATGCCTTGTGGATATTCTTGTTACAAATTCTATGACTACTGATTGTCGTTAACATTTATTTTACTTTGGTGACTGTACACTACTGTTTCTTCTTGCTTCATTTTCAAAGTCTGGCAAATTGGCTAGAATGCTCTGCAGTTTGAATACTCTAGGACAGATTATGGTGATTTAGTCAATTTGAAGAGGCCTCTCTCTCGCTCTCTTATTCTCTCCAGTGACTTGCACTGTTGCAGGTGTCCACCAGATGCTGCATGCAGATAGAGAGGCAAGCAGACTGCACTGTCTCAGGTCTTGCCAGGAAATGCATTGGATGGAGATGTAACATCCACTTCTAATCAAGATCCTGTGGGCAGGATTTGAACAGCAAGTGGCTCTCCAGGGACAGTACAGTCCTACAGTCCTACAGACTGTAGGATCAAAAATGATTTATTTCTTTGTGCGTCATGCAAACCAATCACTTCTTGCCCGTGACATCACAATTAAACATAATTAACATGAAGTGGCATGACTTGCTATGCTTTTTTTTTTACATGTTGGAAGTTACTGGTGTAGCCCTTCACACGTATCTTTATACAGGTGGAAAATGGCAGATTTGGGCACTGATAAATGCCTAAATTGGAACATAATGGCTGTACAGTAACATGCTATACATGATGTCAAAGCTATTGCTCTGCGCTTCACAGTGCTGTATGGGTTTTGACTGACAAATCAAATACATTTTTATTTGTCACATGCGCCGAATACAACAGGTGTAGACCTTACAGTGAAATGCTTACTTACAAGCCCTTAACCAACAATGCAGTTAAAAAAATACAAAAAAAATAAGAATAAGAAATAAAAGTAACAAATAATTTAAGAGCAGCAGTAAATAACAATAGCGAGGCTATATACAGGGGGTATCGGTACAGAGTCAATGTGCGGGGGCACCAGTTAGTCGAGGAAATTGAGGTAATATGTACATGTAGGTAGAGTTATTAAAGTGACTATGCATAGATAATAACAGAGAGTAGCAGCAGCGTAAAAGAGGGGGGGGGGGGGGGGGGGGGGGGGGGTCAATGCATATAGTCTGGGTAGCCATTTGATTAGATGTTCAGGAGTCTTATGGCTTGGGGGTAGAAGCTGTTTAGAAGCCTCTTGGACCTAGACTTGGTGCTCCGGTACCGCTTGCCATGCGGTACCGAAAGGGTCTGTCACAGTAGAGCAACTTAAAGGCCAGTGCACTCAAAAATGACATTTCCCTATGTTTTATAGATATTTCCACACTATGAGGTTGGAATAATTCTGTAAAATTGTGAAAATTATGATAATGCTGTTTTAGTGTAAGAGCTGTTTAAAAAGATCACCTGAAATTTCAGCCTGTTTTGGTGGGATGGAGTTTTGGCCTGCCTGGCGATATCAACAGGCAGTATAAGTTAAGAGTTTCAAGCCTCTCTGCCAATAACAGCAATTTGTTTAGGCTACATAACCCTCTCATTAGGCTCGTCCAATTAGGCCTTCACTCAGACCACTGCCAGACAGTCCTAGCAAAATTCCTGCTGGAGAAATTGCTCTTTGCACAGAAGCAATTTTTTATTTAAATTTTTTAAAATTATATTTGGGAAAAAATAACAGTGAAGTACTTCATTGTTAACCAGAAATGATTTGATATTCAGATAAAAACGGCTGCATTGGGCCTTTAACAGTGAAGACAGGGACAAAGCCAGGCCTGCGCAATGCATGCTGGGAAGTTTGGCTGCCAGAGAAAGTGCCTAAGTTCCAGCCAGCGTGGCTGAAACCCTTGCTAAGGCTGAAAATGAAGTTTGAGAGTGGAAATGAGAGGAGCAACAAAAGAGAGAGAGCGAGAGAGCGAGAAAGAGAGAGAGAGCTAAAGTGCTCATGGCTGTAGGCTCAGTGTGCTCTTAAAGAGATATTACCAAAACATTCCTGAAGCATTGAGAAAGAATGGGACAGTACAGTATAGCACAACTTAGCAGTATAGACAGCATTTAGAATCTTGGTTTACTGCTTTTGTTGGGGAATATTTTTGACAGGGACATTTTCACTATTCAAGATTAAATAAGAATGTACAATGTAACACATTGTTTCATAGGACTGACTACTTTTATACCTGAAGATGCACGAGTTGAAAGATTTGCACAAATAATTTACCATGTTATGTGCAATGTTAAGCATTAATGTGACAAGCTACGGGGAAGGTTTTAGCACAGTTAATTTTGAATTAGTTTCCAAATCTAATGCTTGTATAAAATACACAAACAGTCAACTATGTAACAACCTTTTATTCAATAGTCATATACAAGTTATTCAAATGTTCACAATAAAGTTTAAACATGTAATAATAATGTAATTCCATTTAATAATGTCTTCTATCAACAAAAAGATCCCCAAACTTTCTCTCCCACCTTCAAGATAAAAGTGGAAGTTGAACTTGAATTTGGAAGTTGAACTTCCATCACAGGTTGTGATAAAAAACAGAAGTCATTGAAACCATGAACAACAGATCAACTTTTTCCACATAGAATACACTGTACTGTATTATATTTTATTATCCGTATTGTATTATAATTAAAATATACTATATAGTTTTGTCTCCATTCTAAAGGGCCTTAATTTGTCTGTCAGAATAGTGTGGCCGATCCATTAGAAGGCCGTCTGTGAGTGAGTGTGGAAACGTGGACGTTGAGCTGTGTGTGTAATGATGGGAGCAGCAGAGAGAGGAGGCTGAATAGAGAGACTGGCACCTCTGTGGCAGTCAGGCAAGGCAGCCTGGTAAGACTCTCGCTCTTAGTCTCCAGACTCTTTAGCCCCCCGTTTGGCTCTCACACATTGTGCCATTCAGCCCCAGACCGTATATTCACCCTGTTCTGAGACTGGGCAGCCTGCTATTGTGCCAGTGAGCTAATTTGAATAGCCTTCAGTATTTTGTGTGAGTAAGTCAGCGCTATTTGCATTTGTTCCAGTCACAAAGGTTTACAGGTCAATTGAGGCAGGCTGGAAAAATCGTACATGCCAAGGAGAGTGTTTTTCTTCTTCTTCTCTCTTTCTGTCTCTCTCTCCAACTCTCTTTTTCTCTCTCATTCTTTTTTCCTCTTCCTCATCTTCTATGGTTGTCAGGCACCTCATTATGCAAACTTCACCCCCCTCCCTCCCTCCCTCCCTCCCTCAGACACAAACACAAACACACTCTCCCTCTCTCTGTTGATTATATGGTGCTAAGGGTCTGAAATACCTTTGTTGGCATCCAGAGTGCCAGCTGGGGATCAGATAGTGGAGAGAGGGGTGTGTGGTGTGCCAGCCTTTCATTCCTGCCCTGTTGACTGAACGAATGACAGACAGACAGGCAGGACAGACAGACCAGCTGGACAGACAGGACAGACAGACAGGCCGGATGGACAAACAGACAGGCAGGCAGACAGACAGCAGATGGACAGACAGAAAGGACTTACAGGCAGACAGAAAGACAGACAGACAAAGAGACATGGTTGGTAAGGGATGCTGGTGCCAGGCCAGCAAACCAGGACAGCACTCAGACAAAACACACCTCATTACTTTAGCCTACCTCTTTGGGCTCTTCATTATGTTTTGTGTGTGTGTGTGTGTGTGTGTGTGTGTGTGTGTGTGTGTGTGTGTGTGTGTGTGTGTGTGTGTGTGTGTGTGTGTGTGTGTGTGTGTGTGTGTGTGTGTGTGTGTGTGTGTGTGTGTGTGTGTGTGTGTGTGTGTGTGTGAGTTGGTCAGTGGTTGGATGATGCTGAGAGGGTGGGCACAGCACAGGGAGGATGTGATGTCTGTGTGACAGTGGGAGCTGCTCCATCTCTTGGGAGGATAATGAGCACTTTTCTTAGAACAAAACACTCTTTACAGACTGACATGGGACCAGAATCTTCTATGTGGTAACATTCTGAAGCTCGACAGTAACTCAGTTGAAATAGAATATGTAACAGGACTGGAGGACCATTCACATGTCATACCTCCATTACCCAAAATCAAATCAAATGTTATTTTTCACATGCTTCGTAAACAACAGGTGTAGACGAACACTGAAATGCGTACTTACGGGTCCGTTTCCAATGATGCAGAGTTAAAGATGAAAAAGTAATAAAATAAAAATAGAAATAGTGACACAAGGAATAAATAAACAGTTAATAACGAATAACAGTTATGAGTAAATATAAAATGGCAGTAATGATCAATTAGCTGATATAGCAACTATTTAATCTGAAACAGGGGAATTACTATCAGAACCCAAATTACTCAATCAAAGATTCTCACACTTCTATGAAGAACTGTAAACCTCTGATTGTAGATCTACACCAAGCCAGACTACTGTAAGACCTTTCTAAAATAATTAAGAACTCCTCTTCTCTCAACAGAGGAAGCCACCTCACTGGGAGGCATTGGACAGCATGAACAAAGGCAAATCAGCTGGATGGGACAGTATTCTTCCTGGAATCAATTAGGTCCACTATTGCTCAAAATGAATAATACAACCGTTCACAAAGGTTCATTTAGGAGAGATGTGAATACAATACTAATTTCTCTTTTATAAAAAAAAAAGTTAAGAATGCCACCCAGTGTTCTCACTATTGCCCCCTATCTTTGATAAACACAGATATTAAAACATTAAACTGTTTTCCAATATGTAGTCGTCCCATCTCGAGAGGGCTGTATTATATCTCAATGCAGAAAAAGCTTTTGTTAGACTAGAATGGTCAAATCTCTGGTCTATCTTGGAACATGTGGGAATTGGCTCCAATTTCATTAATATGATAAAAATACTATATGCCAATCCCTCGGCCATAGTTCTAACAGGCAATATCTGCTCTGATCCATTCAGAATCACTAGACACAGCAGACTCTGCTATTCTTATTATCCATGGAACCCCTGGCCCAGGCATTTAGTCAATCGAAGGAAATAACACAAATGTCTCTTAAATCTACTGATCACTTCATCTCATTATACGCAGACAATATTTTACTAATTAAAAAAATAAATATATATAATAATTTCACCTTTAGTTAACCAGGTAGGCTAGTTGAGGACAAGTTTTCATTTGCAACTGCGACCTGGCCAAGATAGAGCAAAGCAGTTCGACACATACAACAACACAGAGTTACACATGGAATAAACAAACATACAATCAATAATACAGTAAAAAATATATATATACAGCATGTGTAAATGAGGTAGGATAAGAGAGGTAAGGCAATACATAGGCCATGGTGGTGAAGTAATTACAATATAGCAATTAAACACTGGAATGGTAGAATGTGCAGAAGATGAATGTGCCAGTAGAGATACTGGGGTGCAAAGGAGCGAGATAAATAAATAAATACAGTATGGGGATGAGGTAGATTGGATGGGCTATTTACAGATGAGCTATGTAAAGGTGCAGTGATATGTGAGCTGCTCTGACAGCTGGTGCTTAAAGTTAGTGAGGGAGGTAAGAGTCTCCAGCTTTAGTGATTTTTGCAGTTTGTTCCAGTCACTGGCAGCAGAGAACTGGAAGGAGAGGTGGCCGAAGGAAAAATTGGCTTTGGGGGTGACCAGTGAGATATACCTGCTGGAGCGCGTGCTACGGGTGGGTGTTGCTATGGTGACCAGTGAGCTGAGATAAGGCGGGGCTTTACCTAGCAGAGACTTGTAGATGACCTGGAGCCAGTGGGTTTGGGGACGAGTATGAAGCGAGGGCCAGCCAATGAGAGCATACAGGTCGCAGTGGTGGGTAGTATATGGGGCTTTGGTGACAAAACGGATGGCACTGTGGTAGACTGCATCCAATTTGTTGAGTAGAGTGTTGGAGGCTAGTTTGTAAATGACATCGCCGAAGTCGAGGATCGGTAGGATGGTCAGTTTTACTAGGGTATGTTTGGCAGTATGAGTGAAGGATGCTTTGTTGCGAAATAGGAAGCTGATTCTTAAATTAAATTTTGGATTGGAGATGTTTAATGTGAGTCTGGAAGGAGAGTTTACAGTCTGACCAGACACCTAGGTATTTGTAGTTGTCCACATATTCTAAGTCAGAAGTAGTGATGCTGTACGGGCGGGCAGGTGCAGGCAGCGATCGGTTGAAGAGCATGCATTTAGTTTTACTTGCATTTAAGAGCAGTTGGAGGCCACGGAAGGAGAGTTGTATGGCATTGAAGCTCATCTGGAGGTTAGTTAACACAGTGTGTAAAGAAGGGCCAGAGGTATACAGAATGGTGTCGTCTGCGTAGAGGTGGATCAGAGAATCACCAGCAGCAAGAGCGACATCATTGATGTATACAGAGAAAAGAGTCGGCCCGAGAATTGAACCTTGTGACACCCCCATAGAGACTGCCAGAGGTCCGGACAACAGGCCCTCCGATTTGACGTACTGAACTCTATCAGAGAAGTAGTTGGTGAACCAGGCGAGGCAATCATTTGAGAAACCAAGGCTGTTGAGTCTGCCAATAAAAATGTTGTGATTGACAGAGTCAAAAGCCATAGCCAGGTCGATGAATACGGCTGCACAGTAATGTCTCTTATCGATGGCGGTTATGATATCGTTTAGGACCTTGAGTGGGGCTGAGGTGCACCCATGACCAGCTCTGAAACCAGGTTGCATAGCGGAGAAAGTACGGTGGGATTCGAAATGGTCGGTAATCTTTTTGTTTACTTGTCTTTCGAAGACCTTAGAAAGGCAGGGTAGGATAGATATAGGTCTGTAGCAGTTTTGGTCTAGAGTGTCACCCCCTTTGAAGAGGGGGATGACTGCAGCAGCTTTCCAATCTATGGGAATCTCAGACGATACGAAAGAGAGGTGGAACAGGCTAGTAATAGGGGTTACAACAATTTCGGCAGATAATTTTAGAAAGAGAGGGTCCAGATTGTCTAGCCCGGCTGATTTGTAGGGGTCCAGATTTTGCAGCTCTTTCAGAACATCATCTATCTGGATTTGGGTGAAAGAGAAGTGGGGGAGGTTTGGGCGAGTTGCTGTGGGGAGCGCAGGGCTGTTGACCGGGGTAGGGGTAGCCAGGTGTAAAGCATGGCCAGCCGTAGAAAAATGCTAATTGAAATTCTCAATTATAGTGGATTTATCGGTGGTGACAGTTTTTCCTAGCCTCAGTGCAGTGGGCAGCTGGGAGGAGGTGCTCTTATTCTCCATAGACTTTACAGTTTCCCAGAACTTTTTTGAGTTTGTGCTACAGGATGCAAATTTCTGCTTGAAAAAGCTAGCCTTAGCTTTCCTAACTGCCTGTGTATATTTGTTCCTAACTTCCCTGAAAAGTTGCATATCACGGGGGCTGTTCGATGCTAATGCAGAACGCCACAGGATGTTCTTGTGCTGGTCAAGGGCAGCCAGGTCTGGAGAGAACCAAGGGCTATATCTGTTCCTGGTTCAAATTTTTTTGAATGGGGTATGCTTATTTAAGATGGTGAGGAAGGCACTTTTAAAGTATAACCAGGCATCCTCTACTGACGGGATGAGGTCAATATCCTTCCAGGATACCCGGGCCAGGTCGATTAGAAGTGCTCGCTGAAGTGTTTTTGGGAGCGTTTGACAGTGATGAGGGGTGGTCGTTTAACCGCAGACCCATTACGGATGCAGGCAATGAGGCAGTGATCGCTGAGATCTTGGTTGAAAACAGCAGAGGTGTATTTGGAGGGCAAGTTGGTTAGGATGATATCTATGAGGGTTCCCGTGTTTACGGATTTGGGGTTGTACCTGGTGGGTTCATTGATAATTTGTGTGAGATTGAGGGCATCAAGCTTAGATTGTAGGATGGTGCTAAGCATGTCACCGTTTAGGTCACCTAGCAGCTAGAGCTCTGAAGATAGATGGGGGGCAATCAATTCACATATTGTGTCCAGGGCACAGCTGGGGGCAGAGGGTGGTCTATAGCAAGTGGCAACAGTGAGATACTTGTTTCTGGAAAGATGAATTTTTAAAAGTAGAAGCTCGAATTGTTTGGATACAGACCTGGATAGTAAGACAGAACTCTGCAGGCTATCTCTGCAATAGATTGCAACACCGCCCCCTTTGGCAGGTCTATCCTGTCGGAAAATGTTATAGTTAGGGATGAAAATTTCAGGGTTTTTGGTGGACTTCCAAAGCCAGGATTCAGACACGGCTAGGACATCCAGGTTGGCAGAGTGTGCTAAAGCAGTGAATAAAACAAACTTAGGGAGGAGGCTTCTAATGTTAACATGCATGAAATCAAATCAAATGTATTTATATAGCCCTTCTTACATCAGCTGATATATTTACATTTACATTACATTTAAGTCATTTAGCAGACGCTCTTATCCAGAGCGACTTACAAGTTGGTGCATTCACCTTATGATATCCAGTGGAACAACCACTTTACAATAGTGCATCTAACTCTATATATATATCAAAGTGCTGTACAGAAACCCAGCCTAAAACCCCAAACAGCAAGTAATGCAGAAGCACGGTGGCTAGGAAAAACTCCCTAGAAAGGCCAAAACCTAGGAAGAAACCTAGAGGAACCAGGCTATGAGGCGTGGCCAGTCCTCTTCTGGCTGTGCCGGGTGGAGATTATAACAGAACATGGCCAAGATGTTCAAATGTTCATAAATGACCAGCATGGTCAAATAATAATAATCACAGTAGTTGTCGAGGGTGCAACAAGTCAGCACCTCAGGAGTAAATGTCAGTTGGCTTTTCATAGCCAATCATTGAGAGTATCTCTACCGCTCCTGCTGTCTCTAGAGAGTTGAAAACAGCAGGTCTGGGACAGGTAGCACGTCCGGTGAACAGGTCAGGGTTCCATAGCCGCAGGCAGAACAGTTGGACCTGGAGCAGCAGCACGGCCAGGTGGACTGGGGACAGCAAGGAGTCATCATGCCAGGTAGTCCTGAGGCATGGTCCTAGGGCTCAGGTCCTCTGAGAGAGAGAAAGAAAGAAAGAGAGAAAGAGAGAATTAGAGAGAGCATACTTAAATTCACACAGGACACCGGATAAAACAGTAGAAATACTCCAGATATAACAGACTGACCCTAGCCCCCCGACACATAAACTACTGCAGCATAAATACTGGAGGCTGAGACAGGGCTGAGACAGGAGGGGTCAGGAGACACTGTGGCCCCATCCGATGGGGCAAATACCCGGACAGGGGCAAACAGGCAGGATATAACCCCACCCACTTTGCCAAAGCACAGCCCCCACACCACTAGAGGGATATCTTCAACCATCAACTTACCATCCTGAGACAAGGCAGAGTATAGCCCACAAAGATCTCCGCCACGGCACACCCCAAGGGGGGGTGCCAACCCAGACAGGAAGACCACGTCAGCGACTCAACCCACTCAAGTGACGCACCCCTCCTAGGGACGGCATGGAAGAGCACCAGTAAGCCAGTGACTCAGCCCCTGTAATAGTGTTAGAGGCAGAGAATCCCAGTGGAGAGAGGGGAACCGGCCAGGCAGAGACAGCAAGGGCGGTTCGTTGCTCCAGAGCCTTTCCGTTCACCTTCACACTCCTGGGCCAGACTACACTCAATCATATGACCTACTGAAGAGATGAGTCTTCAGTAAAGACTTAAAGGTTGAGACCGAGTCTGCGTCTCTCACATGGGTAGGCAGACCATTCCATAAAAATGGAGCTCTATAGGAGAAAGCCCTGCCTCCAGCTGTTTGCTTAGAAATTAGGAGGCCTGCGTCTTGTGACCGTAGCGTACGTGTAGGTATGTACGGTAGGACCAAATCGGAAAGATAGGTAGGAGCAATCCCATGTAATGCTTTGTAGGTTAGCAGTAAAACCTTGAAATCAGCCCTTGCCTTAACAGGAAGCCAGCACTGGAGTAATATGATTTTTAAAAATTGGTTCTAGTCAGGATTCTAGCAGCCGTATTTAGCACTAACGGAAGTTTATTTAGTGCTTTATCCGGGTAGCCGGAAAGTAGAGCATTGCAGTAGTCTAACCAAGAAGTAACAAAAGCATGGATTAATTTTTCTGCCTCATTTTTGGACAGAAAGTTTCAGATTTTTGCAATGTTACGTAGATGGAACAAAGCTGTCCTTGAAACAGTCTTGATATGTTCGTCAAAAGAGAGATCAGGGTCCAGAGTAATGCGGTGGTCCTTCACAGTTTTATTTGAGACGACTGGACAACCATCAAGATTAATTGTCAGATTCAACAGAAGATCTCTTTGTTTCTTGGGACCTTGAACAAGCATCTCTGTTTTGTCCGAGTTTAAAAGTAGAAAGTTTGCAGCCATCCACTTCCTTATGTCTGAAACACAGGCTTCTAGGGAGGGCAATTTTGGGGCTTCACCATGTTTCATTGAAATGTACAGCTGTGTGTCATCCGCATAGCAGTGAAAGTTAACATTATGTTTTCGAATGACATCCCCAAGAGGTAAAATATATAGTGAAAACTATAGTGGTCCTAAAACGGAACCTTGAGGAACAAAGAAATTTACAGTTGATTTGTCAGAGGACAAACCATTCACAGAGACAAATTTATATCTTTCCGACAGATAAGATCTAAACCAGGCCAGAACTTGTCCGTGTAGACCAATTTGGGTTTCCAATCTCTACAAAAGAATGTGATGATCGATGATGTCAAAAGCAGCACTAAGGTCTAGGAGCACGATGACAGATGCAGAGCCTCGGTCTGACGCCATTAAAAGGTAATTTACCACCTTCATAAGTGCAGTCTCAGTGCTATGATGGGGACTAAAACCAGACTGAAGTATTTTGTATACATTGTTTGTATTCAGGAAGGCAGTGAGTTGCAGCGCAACAGCTTTTTCTAACATTTTAGAGAGGAATGGAAGATTCGATATAGGCCGATAGTTTTTTATATTTTCTGGGTCAAGGTTTGGCTTTTTCAAGAGAGGCTTTATTACTGCCACTTTTAGTGAGTTTGGTACACATCCGGTGGATAGGGAGCCATTTATTATGTTCAACATAGGAGGGCCAAGCACAGGAAGCAGCTCTTTCAGTAGTTTAGTTGGAATAGGGTCCAGTATGCAGCTTGAAGGTTTACAGGCCATGATTATTTTCATCATTGTGTCAAGAGATATAGTACTAAAACACTTGAGTGTCTCCCTTGATCCTATGTCCTGGCAGAGTTGTGCAGACTCAGGACAACTGAGCTTTGGAGGAATATGCAGATTTAAAGAGGAGTCCGTAATTTTCTTTCTAATGATCATGATCTTTTCCTCAAAGAAGTTCATGAATTTATTACAGCTGAAGTGAAAGCCATCCTCTCTCGGGGAATGCTGCTTTTTAGTTAGCTTTGCGACAGTATCAAAAATAAATTTCGTATTGTTCTTATTTTCCTCAATTAAGTTGGAAAAATAGGATGATCGAGCAGCAGTGAGGGCTCTTCGATACTGCACGGTACTGTCTTTCCAAGTTAGTCGGAAGACTTCCAGTTTGGTGTGGCGCCATTTCCGTTCCAATTTTCTGTAAGCTTGCTTCAGAGCTCGGGTATTTTCTGCTAGTTTCTTATGACAAATATTTTTAGTTTTTAGGTGTGGAACTGCATCTAGGGTATTGTGCAATGTTAAATTGAGTTCCTCAATTAGGTGGTTAACTGATTTTTGTCCTCTGACGTCCTTGGGTTGTCTGAGAATTTATAGCACGACTTTTGATGCTCCTTGGTTGGGATCTGAGCAGATTATTTGTTGCGATTGCAAACGTAATAAAATGGTGGTCCGATAGTCCAGGGTTATGAGGAAAAACATTAAGATCCACATTTTTTCCCCATGGGATAAAACTAGGTCCAGAGACATGTTGGACAAAACCCACTGAGTTGATGAAGGCTCCGAAAGCCTTTTGGAGTGGGTGTGTGGACTTTTCCATGTGAATATTAAAGTCACCAAAAATTTGAATATTATCTGCTATGACTACAAGGTCCGATAGGAATTCAGGGATCTCAGTGAGGAACGCTGTATATGGCCCAGGAGGCCTGTAAACAATAGCTATAAAAAGTGATTGGGTAGGCTGCATAGATTTCATGTCTAGAAGCTCAAAAGACGAAAACGTCTGGGGTTTTTTTGTAAATTGAAATTTGCTATCGTAAATGTTAGCAACACCTACACCTTTGCGGAATGCGCGGGGGATATGGTCACTAGTGTAACCAGGAGGTGAGGCCTCATTTAACACAGTAAATTCATCAGGCTTAAGCCATGTTTCAGTCAGGACAATCACATCAAGATTATGATCAGTGATTAGTTAATTGACTATAACTGCCTTTGAAGTGAGGGATCTAACATTAAGTAGCCCTATTTTGAGATGTGGGGTATCACAATCTCTTTCAATAATGGCAGGAATGGAGGAGGTCTTTATTCTAGTGAGATTGCTAAGGCGAACACCGCCATGTTCAATTTTGCCCAACCTAGGTAGAGGCACAGACACGGTCTCAATGGGGATAGCTGAGTTGACTACACTGACTGTGCTAGTGGCAGACTCCAAGCCGCTTGACCTGCACCCTATTTCATTGTGGAGCTAGGGGAGTTAGAGCCCTGTCTATGTTCGTAGATAAGATGAGAGCACCCCTCCAGCTAGGATGGAGTCCGTCACTCCTCAACAGGCCAGGCTTGGTCCTGTTTGTGGGTGAGTCCCAGAAAGAGGGCCAATTATCTACAAATTCTATCTTTTGGGAGGGGCAGAAAACAGTTTTCAACCAGCGATTGAGTTGTGAGACTCTGCTGTTGTGAGACTCTGCTCTAGCTCATCACTCCCCTAACTGGGAGGGGGCCAGAGACAATTACTCGATGCCGACACATCTTTCTAACTGATTTACATGCTGAAGCTATGTTGCGCTTGGTGACCTCTGACTGTTTCATCCTAACATCGTTGGTGCGTTATCTCTGTACTCTCTATACTCGCCAGTTTTAGCTTTAGCCAGCACCATCTTCAGATTAGCCTTAACGTCAGTAGCCCTGCCCCCTGGTAAACAGTGTATGATCGCTGGATGACTCGTTTTAAGTCTAATACTGCGGGTAATGTGAGTCGCCAATGACTAGGGTTTTCAATTTGTCAGAGCTAATGGTGGGAGCCTTCGGCGTCTCAGACCTCGTAATGGGAGGAGTAGAGACCAGAGAAGGCTCGGCCTCTGACTCCGACTCACTGCTCAATGGGGAGAACCGGTTGAAAGTTTCTGTCGGCTGAATGAGCGACACCGGTTGAGCATTCCTACCGCATTTCCCTCCAGAAGCCATGAGAAAGTTGTCCGGCTGCGGGGACCGTGCGAGGGGATTTATACTAACGTTACTATCTGTACTTACTGGTGGCACAGACACTGTTTCATCCTTTCCCACACTGAAATTACCCTTGCCTAACGATTGCGTCTGAAGCTGGGCTTGCAGCACAGCTATCCTCGCTGTAAGGCGATTGTTCTCCTGTATATTAATATTATGAGTACAGCGACTGCAATTAGAAGGCATCATGTTAATGTTACTACTTAGCTTCGGCTGTTGGAAGTCCTGACGAACGATGTCCAGATAAAACGTCCGGGGTGAAAAAGTTGAGTGAGGGAAAAACTAAAAATATAAACGGTAATTAAAAAGTAAAAACCGTAAAGTTGTCAGGTAGCAAAGTAAGGTTGGCAACAAAACGCACAGCAGCACGGTGCTTAGAGCCCCACCAGATGAAACCAAGGCTTTTACGGTTACAGAAGTCAACAAATGAGAGCACCTGGGGAGTAGGAGTGGAGCTAGGCACTGCAGTGCCTGGATTAACCTCTACATCACCAGAGGAACAGAGGAGGAGTAGGATAAGGGTACGGCTAAAGGCTATCAGGACTGGTCGTTTAGTGCTTTCAGAGCAGAGAGTAAAAGGAGCAGGTTTCTGGGCGTAAGAGAATAGATTCAAGGCATAATGTACAGACAGAGGTATGGTAGATGTGAGTAAATTGGAGGTAAACCTAGGCATTGAGTAATGATGAGAGAGATATTGTCTCTAGAGACGTTTAAACCAGGTGATGTCACTGCATATGTGGGAGGTGGAACTAAATGGTAGGTTAAGGCATATTGAGCAGGGCTAGAGGCTCTACAGTGAAATAAGACAATACTCACTAACCAGGACATTAATGGACAAGGCATATTGATATTAGGTAGAGGCATGCGTAGCCGGGTGATCAATAGGGGTCCAGTGAGTGGTTGGGCTGGCTGGAGACACAGCGATTCAGACAGCTAGCAGACCGGGGCTAGCAAGCTAGCAGAAGGGCCTTAGAGGGACGTCTCGACGGAGGAAAGTCTGTTTCGGCCTCCGCGTGCGGTGACGTCGGTAGACCAGTCGTGATGGATTAGTAGGGTTCCGAGTAGCAGAGGGATCCAAGTCCAATTGGCAAAATAGGTATAGTGGCCCAAGACATTGGCCGATGGGTCTATATAGCTAACAGTCCAATCTGCTCTAGACAGCTAGCAGCTAGCGGGCCGCGGCTAGCGGGCATTCAGGGGTGGTCGCGATGTAGAGGCCAGTTGAGTACCCCCTTGAGCAGATTACGTCGTAGTCCAGTCATGAAGGATCGGCGGGGTTCTGTGCCCCGTACCGGCAGTAGAAGGGGTCCGGGTATTGTAGCCCAGGAGTGGCTGATGGGCCTCTTTAGCTAACCGGGAGAAAGGGCCTAGCATGGGCTAGCTTCAGGCTAATTGGTGCTTGCTCCAGGACCAACGTTAGCCAGTACTCGGATAGCAGCTAGCTAACTGCGAAGATCCAGGTGAAAATACCCAGAGCTTGCGGTAGGAATCCGGGGATATGGAGAGAAAATAGGTCCGTATGCTCTGGTTTGAGTCGCGTTATACAGACTGACGAGAGCTTTCCGAGCTAAAGGTTAGCTGATGACTACTAGCTAGTAGCTAGTGAGCTGGCTAGCTTCTGTTGGGGGATTTCGGATTCGAGGTGAATAATACTTTAGAAAAAAACAGATCCGCACCACATTGAGTGAGGCGGGTTGCAGGAGAGTGTTTTGAAGTTGAGTTTTAGAAAAAATATTTAAAAGATATATTTAAAAATATATATACACTGGACACGACAAGATGAGGACAAAAGACGTCTGACTGCTACGCCATCTTGGACTTCCAAGGACTTACTTTATCTAGACAATGTATCTCAAACTCTCCCAAACGCATTGACGATCATAGATAAATTCGGCTTCATTTCAAGATAAAATGTATCTAACCCAAACAGCCCTACTGCCTCTCAAGACCCCAATGGAGGACTCTCTTCTTATGGAATCCCAATCGTTTCCCATTTTAAATACACTGCTCAAAAGAATAAAGGGAACACTTAAACAACACAATGTAACTCCAAGTCAATCACACTTCTGTGAAATCAAACTGTCCACTTAGGAAGCAACACTGATTGACAATAAATTGCACATGCTGTTGTGCAAATGGAATAGACAAAAGGTGGAAATTATAGGCAATTAGCAAGACACCCCCAATAAAGGAGTGATTCTGCAGGTGGTGACCACAGACCACTTCTCAGTTCCTATGCTTCCTGGCTGATGTTTTGGTCACTTTTGAATGCTGGCGGTGCCCTCACTCTAGTGGTAGCATGAGACGGAGTCTACAACCCACACAAGTGGCTCAGGTAGTGCAGCTCATCCAGGATGGCACATCAATGCGAGCTGTGGCAAGAAGGTTTGCTGTGTCTGTCAGCGTAGTGTCCAGAGCATGGAGGCGCTACCAGGAGACAGGCCAGTACATCAGGAGACGTGGAGGAGGCCGTAGGAGGGCAACAACCCAGCAGCAGGACCGCTACCTCCGCCTTTGTGCAAGGAGGAGCACTGCCAGAACCCTGCAAAATGACCTCCAGCAGGCCACAAATGTGCATGTGTCAGCATATGGTCTCACAAGGGCTCTGAGGATCTCATCTCGGTACCTAATGGCAGTCAGGCTACCTCTGGCGAGCACATGGAGGGCTGTGCGGCCCCACAAAGAAATGCCACCCCACACCATGACTGACCCACCGCCAAACCGGTCATGCTGGAGGATGTTGCAGGCAGCAGAACGTTCTCCACGGCGTCTCCAGACTCTGTCACGTCTGTCACATGTGCTCATGTGCTCAGTGTGAACCTGCTGTCATCTGTGAAGAGCACAGGTCGCCAGTGGCGAATTTGCCAATATTGGTGTTCTCTGGCAAATGCCAAACGTCCTGCACGGTGTTGGGCTGTAAGCACAACCCCCACCTGTGGACGTCGGGCCCTCATACCACCCTCATGGAGTCTGTTTCTGACCGTTTGAGCAGACACATGCACATTTGTGGCCTGCTGGATGTCATTTTGCAGGGCTCTGGCAGTGTTACTCCTTGCACAAAGGCGGAGGTAGCGGTCCTGCTGCTGGGTTGTTGCCCTCCTACGGCCTCCTCCACGTCTCCTGATGTACTGGCCTGTCTCCTGGTAGCGCCTCCATGCTCTGGACACTACGCTGACAGACACAGCAAACCTTCTTGCCACAGCTCGCATTGATGTGCCATCATGGATGAGCTGCACTACCTGAGCCACTTGTGTGGGTTGTAGACTCCGTCTCATGCTACCACTAGAGAGAGAGCACCGCCAGCATTCAAAAGTGACCAAAACATCAGCCAGGAAGCATAGGAACTGAGAAGTGGTCTGTGGTCACCACCTGCAGAATCACTCCTTTATTGGGGGTGTCTTGCTAATTGCCTATAATTTCCACCTTTTGTCTATTCCATTTGCACAACAGCATGTGCAATTTATTGTCAATCAGTGTTGCTTCCTAAGTGGACAGTTTGATTTCACAGAAGTGTGATTGACTTGGAGTTACATTGTGTTGTTTAAGTGTTCCCTTTATTTTTTTGAGCAGTGTATTTGGGAATAGATATATTTCCTTCTTTAGATAAAACCATTGCCAAAAACTTTAACAGAACGCTCAACTCAATTCCATCCGACCTCAGCAGAGCCGGAAAAATATATATTGTCAAAATGAATATATTGCCACGGCTGAACTTCTGCAGTTCAATGCTTCCCATGGCTCACCCTTCTAGCTATTGGGATACAATTCATAGTGCGTTTTATAAATGTATATGGCAAGGTAAACAATCCTGGATAAAATGTACACATTTACAAAGAGTGAAAAACATAGGAGGACTATCCGTAACAAACTTTAAATTGTATTTCCTGGCACTCGCATTTCGTCCCTTCCTAAACTGTTTTAGACATGATTATTTTGTCCCCTTGCTGAGTATAGAGAGAAATATGGTGTCTCCTATTGCCCTGGAAGAGGTGGTCTTCACTGATACAGTTTAAGTTGGAAGTTTACATACACTTCGGTTGGAGTCATTAAAACTCGTTTTTCAACCACTCCACAAATTTGTTGTTAACAAACTATAGTTTTGGCAAGTCGGTTAGGACATTTACTTTGTGCATGACACGAGCAATTTTTCCAACAATTGTTTACAGACTGATTATTTCACTTATAATTTACTGTATCACAATTCTAGTGGGTCAGAAGTTTACATACATTAAGTTGACTGTGCCTTTAAACAGCTTGGAAAATTCCAGAAAATTATGTCATGGCTTCTGATAGGCTTCTGAAAGGCTAATTGACATCATTTGAGTCAATTGGAGGTGTACCTTTGGATGTATTTCAAGGCCTACCTTCAAACTCAGTGCCTCTTTGCTTGACATCATGGAAAAATCAAAAGAAATCAGACAAGACCTCATGAAAATAAATTGTAGACTTCCACAAGTCTGGTTCATCCTTGGAAGCAATTTCCAAACACTTGAAGGTACCACGTTCATCTGTACAAACAATGGTACGCAAGTATAAACACCATTGGACCACGCAGCCGTCATACCGCTCAGGAAGGAGATGCGTTCTGTCTCCTAGAGATGAACATACTTTGGTGCGAAAAGTGCAAATCATTCCCAGAACAACAGCAAAGGACCTGGTGAAGATGCTGGAGGAAACAGGTACAAAAGTATCTATATCCACAGTAAAACAAGTCCTATATCGACGTAACCTGAAAGGGCACTCAGCTAGGAAGAAACCACTGCTCCAAAACCGGCATAAAAAAGCCAGACTACGGTTTGCAACTGCACATGGGGACAAAGATCGTACTTCTTGGAGAAATGTCCTCTGGTCTGATGAAACAAAAATAGAACCTTTTGGCCATAAGGACCATCGTTATGTTTGAAGGAAAAAGGGGGAGGCTTTCAAGCCGAAGAACACCATCCCAACCGTGAAGCACAGGGGTGGCAGCATCATGTTGTGGGGGTGCTTTGCTGCAGCAGGGACTGGTGCAATTCACAAAATAGATGGCATCATGAGAAAGGAAAATTATGTGGATATATTGAAGCAACATCTCAAGTCATCAGTCAGGAAGTTAAAGCTTGGTCGCAAATGGGTCCTCCAAATGGACAATGACCCCAAGCATACTTCCAAAGTTGTGGCAAAATGGCTTAAGGACAACAAAGTCAAGGTATTGGAGTGACCTTCACAAAGCCTTGACCTCAATCCTCTAGAAAATTTGTGGGCAGAATTGATAAAGCGTGTGCGAGCAAGGAGGCAAGGAGATGCCGCAGCCGTTTCGTGGGGCTCCTACGCCTCAGCGGGATCGTCGGGCTTTCACGCCTCAGCCGATCGTCAATCTCACACACCTGAGCCTGTTCGCCAGGCTCCCACGCCTCTGCTGGTTCATCGGGCTTCTATGCCCCAGCCGGCTTGTCCAGCGGCCATGCCTTGGCCGGCCCGACAGGCTGGCCCAGGTGAGACGCTGAGTAGCGCCCCTAAAGGGGGGGGGTACTTTCATGCCTCCTCCCGCTCTCCCTCTCTAGCGCTCGACCAGCTGTTGTTAATAAAGAAATACACCTCCTCCTTTTGTCTTACCCGAGTCTGCCGTTCGGTCTTGACAATGCATCGAAAAACTAGCGAGATGTACAGTATATCCTTGTTTTGTTCAGGCACATTTTCGTCCAAATCGAGGTTAGTGATCGCTGTTCTGATGTCCAGAAGCTGGTGTCGGCCATAGAAAATGATGGCAGTGACATTATGTACAAAAAAGTTAAGATCAGAGTAAAAAAACACAAAACACAAAACAGCTGCTATATACTGCATCGCCATTGTCCGTAAGACACACCTCCTGCTGTGTGTGCGATCAGAGTGAATACGTGAAAGGAAAGATAGTATGATGAGTGAATATATATGTCACGTTCCTGACCTGTTTTTCCTTTCTCTTGTATTATTTTAGTTGGTCAGGGCGTGAGTTGGGGTGGGTTGTCGATGTGTTTGTTCTATGTTGGGATGTTTGTGTTCGGCCGGGTATGATTCTCAATCAGAGACAGCTGTCAATCGTTGTCCCTGATTGAGAATCATACTTAGGCAGCCGGTGATTCACGTGGTTTTTGTGGGTGGTTGTATCGCGTGTCTGTGTTAGTACCACACGGGACTGTTTGCGGTTTGTCACGTTTGTTGTTTTGTATGTTGAAGTGTTCAGTCTATTTTCATTAAATATGAACACTAACCACTCTGCATATTGGTCTGATCCTTCTCGCCTCTCCTCCTCGTCCGAGGAGGAGGATTACGACGATCGTTACAATATATATGAGATCATATGTAAAGTAGAGCATGCATGAGTCTCTACCAGTACCCTAATGTCACCCTAATAACTCCAGTGTTTACCCTAATATCCCCCTATTAACCCCAGTGTTTCCCCTAATATCCCCCTACTAACCCCATTGTTTACCCTAATATTAACCCCAGTGTTTCCCCTAATATCCCCCTACTAACCCCATTGTTTCCCATAATATCCCCCTACTAACCTGTGTTTCCCCTAATATCCCCCTACCGTTTCCCCTAATATCCCCCTAATAACCCCATTGTTTCCCCTAATATCCCCCTAATAACCCCAGTGTTTCCCCTAATATCCTCCTAATAACCACAGTGTTTCACCTAATATCCCCATAGTAACCCCAGTGTTTTCCCTGATATCTCCCTAGTAACCCCAGTGTTTCCCCTAATATCCCCATAGTAACCCCAGTGTTTTCCCTGATATCTCCCTAGTAACCCCAGTGTTTCCCCTAATATCCACCTAATAACCAGTGTTTCCCCTAATATCCCCCCATTGTTTCCCCTAATATCCCCCTAGTAACCACAGTGTTTCCCCTAATATCCCCATAGTAACCCCAGTGTTTTCCCTGATATCTCCCTAGTAACCCCAGTGTTTCCCCTAATATCCACCTAATAACCAGTGTTTCCCCTAATATCCCCCCATTGTTTCCCCTAATATCCCCCCAGTGTTTCCCCTGATATCCCACTTATAACCCCAGTGTATCCCCTAATATCGCCCTACTAACCCCAGTGTTTCCCAGAATATTGCCCTACTAACCCCAGTGTTTCCCATTATATCGCCCTACTAACCCCAGTGTTTCCCATAATATCGCCCTACTAACCCCAGTGTTTCCCATAATAGCCCTCTAATAACCCCAGTGTTTCCCCTAATATCCCCCCAGTGTTTCCCCTGATATCCCCCTTATAACCCCAGTGTTTCCCATAATATCGCCCTACTAACCCCAGTGTTTCCCATAATAGCCCTCTTATAACCCCAGTGTTTCCCCTAATATCGCCCTACTAACCCCAGTGTTTCCCATAATATCGCCCTACTAACCCCAGTGTTTCCCCTAATATCGCCCTACTAACCCCAGTGTTTCCCATAATAGCCCTCTAATAACCCCAGTGTTTCCCCTAATATTCCCTAATAACCCCAGTGTTTCCCCTAATATTCCCTAATAACCCCAGTGATTCCTCTGTATCTGAATATCTGAACCTGACTTGGACAGGAGGGCAGGGCAACCCAGGTTGTCTTTACCACACCACCACACCCCTTCCTTTTCCCCTGGCCGACACATTGAAGGCGCTCGATACCAGATCCACCCCTTCTTCTCTCACTCCCTTACTCCTCCTCCCTCCCTTCTTCCCTCCCTCCGCCCCAGGCAGACCCAGTGGTGGGATCTCCGTTTGCGCACAAAGGAGCCTCCTCTATCTGCATACGCTGCACATAAAAGAGCCTTTTGTCATGGGCTCCGCACACATGATCGTCCGCCTTTCACCCCCTAGAAAAAAGACCACTCTGTCTCCGCCAACCAACTCCACCCCCAATCCCCCATGCTCCCCAATCCTCTCCAGCCCTCCAACCACTCCCTCCCTGCCAGAGTTTTGTCTGCGGCAGAACTTCTTAAACACTTTATTAGAAATAAAGAGAGGTATCAGTGAGCTATACCTCACTTATTACTATTAAGTGATTTTCAACATCATCAAAATGCTAGTCAAGTCTTAATTTCTTAGTTTATGCAGCTCGAGTTTTGCTCTCTCATCCCCCCTCCCGCTCTCTCTCTCCCTCTCTCTCTGTTTCCCTCCCTCCCTCCCTCCCTCCCTCCCTCCCTCCCTCCCTCCCTCCCTCCCTCCCTCCCTCCCTCCCTCCCTCCCTCCCTCCCTCCCTCCCTCCTCTTGGCCCTTCTGTGCAGCACTCACAGTGAGTCACAGTGGACTACAGCATCTGCTGTCCTAAAATATAAATGCGCTCTCGTTTTTTGTTCTCCTCTCCCATCTCTGATATTTAAGTGAACTGAATGGGCACTAGTGGTTGGTACCATGCCATCACCCCTATTACTGTGGCAAAGGCACACTTGGGATTGCAGACTGTCTGAGAGCTGCCGGTTTTCACACTGTCATTGTGGAGCCGTCTGTCTTTTCATCCTCCTGCCCTGTAGGTCTGAGAGCAGGGGGAACAGCAAACTGGTATGAACCTGTCAGAAAGGACGACAGTTAGTGCCATTATGAGACTGCAGTCTGCACTCCTCGATTCCATGTGCTTTATTGATGAGGTTTCGACCCAGGTCTGACCTAATGAAGACCAAAGAGGTTCAAACATCCATAAAATACATCAGAGAATATCGATTGCAGTGTAAAAACATGGCCTTTCAGCAAAGGTGCTTTACTGTAGTTCTGTACTTCTGAGTGTGATGAGCTGTATTTCTCAAGAATTCAAACCAGTGGCTGCCATTTTGGCAGTGAATGATGACAGAGATATATTCATTTGGGAAGAGTCAGAGTCGGTTGGGGAGGGGGAGAGAGCGTAAGTAAGGAGACAGGTGTACCACACACTGTCGAGTGCACGGGCCATAAAAATGCTCTCCTCAGCAGTTCCTTTGAAACACACACTGCCCTGATGCCTTCACTTTCAGTCCAAATAAGTGTAGATTTTACAACGCTCTTCCAGCCCGTCTTGCTATCGCTCCACAGCCTTTGCAGGAGTGGAAGGATAAGACTGACTTCTCCACCGTTGTCCATACTGCACAGTGCCATGTCCTCTCCCTGACCCCTGTGGCATGACAGGTCAGGGGCTGTCATGTAGCTGGCTGGGATGGCCTGTCCACAACTCTACCCCACACCCTGATGGGAGGGCCAGGGAGTCATCTCTTTTCCATTGCAGACAGACAGACAACTCCCTGCTTTGAGGTCTATCGAGACATCAGTGGCTTAATTAACAGTGAGTGTGAGACAAGTTACAGAGTAAATTACAAATGTGTTTCTAAAAGTTTTGGGGGCGATACTCTAAAATATGGTATGGAGACTTCAACAGAGCAGCTCAGTTTACAAATGGAAATGTTGTTTAGTTTAATTTTATATTTTTGTTTTTCTCCAAATGTATGTTAATTACACCCATGTAGGTTACTGCACAGAACTTGTACACCATAGAACCGTAATGCAAAATGGTATGATATTTGAATTTACCTTTATATTATTGTACAACGATAAAATAAAATGTACTGTGATGTAATGCAATAGCCCTGTTGTTAATAGTAAACATTGAACTGCTCACCAAAACATTGCCACGTTTCCTCACGTGGATTTTCATCCAACAGTATCATTCTGTAAATCTATTGTGGTACAGAAATCAAACAGTCTGATCCATTTCAACTGCGATATTTCCTCAATGAAATGACCTCATTCTGGAGGTGTTGTTAACACTGGAGTAATGTTACTGCTGTAATTGATTCCACTGCCCCAGTAGAACCGTGCTCAGTACTGTTAGAGCAGCAGCTGGTAGAAACTTTACTGAAACAGCAGCTACATTGGATCGGCTGCTACACAGTTTCTTATGCATCTGTTACTTTCATTAGTTTCACTGGTGCGAGTGTGTCTGGGATCAGTCCTGTTCTGTGTCCCAGCCCTCTGTACTCTAATGAAGCCACGTCAGGTTGAGAGAACGGGAGTGTATCTGCCAAGACAGTGAGTGATTGAGGCTTTGTTAATGTCCTAGGGAGACAGTAAGCACAGGGTGTGTGTTACTAGATAGAGAAAGAGCATGAAGAGTGTGTGCGTGTTAAGAGGTGTGTGTTATGATGCAGCGACAGCAAACAGGGAGTGTGTGTGACCGAAGTAGAGGAAAAGCACATGGAGAGTGTGTAAAGGAGAGCGAGAGAGTGTGAGGAGCGGCGATTAGGTGCGCCGGGTTCGGCTGGAGCCAGAAAATCCTCTCGCCGTCTTCTCGCCCCAGTCTGTGCCGGTAAAGGCACTGTGATGTTGCACAGAGTTGTCCTCGGCCTCGTTGGCGATGGGCAAAGGCCCCTACATCACCAGGCTAGCGCCAGGCTCGCCCGCTCTTGGCTTGGCACACAGGAATAATAAAAGTGAGTGGCCCAGGCTGTAGGCTATGTGAAGGGTGTGTTAGCAGCTAGCAGACCTCTCCTCCTCAGAGGACCACAGCAGGCAGAGGGGGAGCTCAGGTATGTAAGAGCCCATAGCCCCAGACTCACACAGGCTGGTGGTGCTGGTCAAGTGCACAGATGGGGAAAGGAGAATTGACTTGTATTGTTACGCTTCACCAGGTCAGGAGACTTTTGTCTTAGTGCTTTTCTGTTGTCGTTTCTTCTTTGAATTTATGTATGTTACTGAAAGTTAAGGTTGGTTGATTTTTCTTTGTAAGAATGTGCATTATCTTTGAAATATGTATTTGTAAATGTGTTATATTGCATCATATCAATGATTATCACTGTTAAATGTTTACATTTAGCTGAGTATGGGCAACAAGGCCTAATATAATGGTAATTTTAAATGATTCTAAAGGCCAGTGATATTTCAAATCATATGAGCTTAGATCACATTTAAACAAAATAGAATCGGATAAAATAACAATGTTATCTTCATTGTAAAAACCTAACTCATGTCTATCCATTTAATACTACTGTAGAATTGAACATGCAACTCACGTGACAAAGGCAGTATAGGGCATTTTTCAATTAGAATTTCATGTTAACCGTTCTGCTCAAGGTCAAGATCAATTCATTTTGAACTGAACCCTGATATATTATAGCCCTTTTTATGGTGAGGAGCTCTGATTCTGACCTCTGCTGTAGTGGTGTGTCTGTACTCTCCACATAATGTCTGCTTCCTGAAGGGCCATGAGAAGTAGTCCTGACTCGTTGCAATCTGGGTGTCGCCCCGTTTATGAAGGTTGTCCATTCTGAGGCCTGATATCGGATAGGGTCCATTTTGTATTGCAAGCTCCCAAGCTTTCTCTCCCTCCCTCCCTCTCTCTCCTTCTCTCTTTCTCTCAGATTCCGGTGAGACACTGCGAGGTGAGTTTAGCGCTGATGGAATATCATATCTGTTTGTCTTGTTCTTACTTATTGAAAACCATCTACTTTACATTCAGTCACTGTGTTTATTTGTGTGTTTATATGTTTAATTATACAATAATATACCAAATCAAATCACATTTTATTGGTCACATACACGGGTTTAGCAGATGTTATTGCGGGTGTAGCGAAATGCTTGTATATGTGTAAGATATGAAGGTATGTATTAGAGCCTCCGTATTAGCTTCTGATTCAAGTTTTTGCATACAAAGGTGACTAAACACCAGCTAAATGCTACTGAAGTTGGATGATGAATTGGCAATCGACAATATAGTCTGCAAAATAATCTTTTTGTAATAATGTACAGGTGTAAATCTTAATTTGATCACCCTGTTGCAGGCTATCCTGCAATGTGTATTTAAGGTTTAAAAAGGCTTCTGAAGTTTGTAATTTCCACAAATTTCAAACTTGATTGTTCTATACTAAAAATGTATAAACTCCTACAAAAATGGCCATTAATTATAATTCACATAATAATTCAAATGTCCTGTTGTTGCATGATAGTTTTCCTGCTGTAGCAAACTGGCTCAAATTAAGATCTTTCATATGATATAGATTTAAGTAAAATTACTTATCTTAAATATTTCCCTGAAAATAAAATGGTAAAATAGTTGAATTACTATTCCCCCGAAATACTCAATGCATAAAAACCATAACAAGATGACATTAATCTTCATGACTCTTGAATCTTGTAAGTTATTCCCACATACTTTGACCTTGACTTCTAATTCGAAACTTCAATTTTATGAAAGCATCTCTGTGTGAAGAAAGCATCAATACAATAATCACATAGCTCATTGTTTAAGGACCATAGCATATTGGTTTGCTGGGATTTCACAGATCAATACATTCAGATATACAGATGTAGAGGTTAAAGTGTTAAATCTTACGGATAAAAGGTTCATACTTTTTACATTATAAGTGAATATGTATCATTTGCAGCCTTGCTTACTGTGTCAAATGATACTGTTTCATAAATTCAATGATTATTTTCTACTTGTTAATGTATTATTTAAATTAAAGAGTGTTACTTGTTGCTTAGCAGGTGCATTGGAAAAGTGAAACAGTTATTCAAAGAAAATAAGTTGGCGTGGAAGTAAATGAGTGATACTTTGCCAGAGTGGTGTGTGCGAGCTTATTTCCTTTGAATACATTTTTTATTGGAAAAATATGCTATTTTGATATTTCAAAGTCCTCTTTCAATATAATTGACGTATAAATAATTTGTTCCCATCTTTTTTGAAATTCTGATCATGGGAAATGCTTAACCTTCTTGTTGGCAGACACATTACTTATGACTTCCATTTTAGCTTTAAAAAAATGTAAATCACAATGTTTGATTGTAGATGAAGGACTTGCTATATGGCAGTTTATTATTGCATAATTTGTTACAATTACACGCAGATGCACCTGATTTTAATTCTACATGTAGTTGACACATTTTGACAGATTCTTTTGAATAGCCCAATTTAAGTTTGAAGTTATTTCTTCTTACCCGGTTGATATTCACTTTTGATTTGTAATATCAGTTATTATCTAATCAATGCACTTCCAATTATGTATTCATTCTATATTAATCATATAGTACCCCCTGTATATAGCCTCACTATTGTTATTTTACTGCTGCCATTGAATTTTTTGTTACTTTTATTTTCAATTTTTTACTTATCAATTTTTTACTTAACACTTATTTTTATTAAAACTTCTTGAAGCATGGTTGGTTAAGAGCTTGTAAGTAAGCATTTCACTGTAAGGTCTACACCTGTTGTATTCGGCGCATGTGACAAATACAATTTGATTTGATTTGATTTGAAATGTAAGCTCTTTGTGGTAAAAAGTTCCACATTTTTCTATTCAGGTATGTATACAACATATTTTGTTCCAGTAACTAATTCATTATATTATTCATTGCTATAGCTACAGAGTTATTTGTTATGTATTGATATTCTTTCCAAAGGCCCTTCATTATACATATATTGAAAATGGTATTGTCATTAGAAAGACATTATATGTTCTATTTTCAATTAAATTGAATACTTTACTTTTATAATGTTATGTTGAGCTGTGAACCCATTTCTAAAAAGAAAACATATGTGACTAATAGAACATATTTCACAAATACAATTTTCTTTAAGATTGTACAATATTCAAGTGTAAATGTGTACAACAAAGCAAAATCTTAATTCTTAAACATCACCATCTCAGAAATGGATTTCCTCATACACATAATAATCACATTTCATATTTGTTTTTCAGAAGAAAATGTTATCATGACATTATGAGGTATTGCACATAACAGTACACCCAATGAAATGAAACCATGCTTGTTTAGTTTCAATAATGAATATGTAGGTGTAATCTGTCAGGAGATATAGGGTTAAGTCAGCTTCCACTTTTTCACATTGACACAATTAATTTACGTCACCCACTCAATACATAAGTAATAATTGAAAATGTGTGAATAAGCATGTGCTGTTGAAAGGGTCTATCTATCATATCGTGTAATATTATCCATGATATCCACACTGCGCATGTCTTCTGTCCACCATTTTGTGATCAGAACTTTATCTAAATGCTCCC
Source organism: Salvelinus namaycush (assembly GCF_016432855.1). Classification (NCBI taxonomy): domain Eukaryota; kingdom Metazoa; phylum Chordata; class Actinopteri; order Salmoniformes; family Salmonidae; genus Salvelinus; species Salvelinus namaycush. The sequence continues at coordinate 13,412,907 of NC_052314.1, forward strand.
ATTTTATGAAGTGCCGTGGAACACTTGCAGCTCAGTAACACGGAGGATCAATTTGAGAGAATCTATTGCTGTGTAGGGTGTAAATAAATTCCTTGACTCATGATCATTGTGAAATTAAATGTCAAAGATACACATTTGCTAATCATACATAAAAGAAAGACTTGAAATTAAACAAAATGCCCGGTATAAAGTTCAAAGGTTTCTTATATTTTGTTTCTCATGGCAATACTACTATTAAGTATTACTGTTTGTAATTCAGAATTGATACTCAGTAATTATAGTGATTGTAAAAACTTTTTTCAAGCAACGTTGCACCCATCCCTACCACCCTCTTGTAGTGTGTGTGTGTGTGTGTGTGTGTGTGTGTGTGTGTGTGTGTGTGCGTGTGCGTGTGCGTGTGTGTGTGTGTGTGTGTGTGTGTGTGTGTGTGTGTGTGTGTGTGTGCGCGTGCGTGTTATCCTTACACATAAACAGAGAGGGAGAGTGGCGGTCGCAGTCAGCTGCCTGAGGTGACGGGCCAGAGGTCAGGGGTGTTAATAAGACGTGATGTGTAGACCCTGTGAGTGACGTCCCTCGGGGATAATCCCCTATTCAGCATTAGTTAATGTGTTAGTCATCTTTACCTTCTTAAAGCAAACAGCACTGGGTTCCTCATTGGGCCTCCCGTATAACACTTTTGACCCCAGGGTCATGGCCTTTGTTCCCTGCTCGATGGGGAGTGCCCTCAGAGGTCAGGTGTAATAGAGAAGTTGTTTAGACACGTGCCGGGTTGAAGCAAGACCACCTCATAGACTCACTCGGCCCCTGTTCCTAGAGAGGGAGTCCAAGTCTTTCATCCCTGCGTACTTGGGGCCATCCGGCCTTGTGGGTTGGTGCTATCCTCCTGATTAGCTTCCTATAAAACAGGGTCCCCAATTACGTTCAGTCACGGGACGATTTTTCCTTGAGTGGATGGTCGGGGGGCCGGAACATGGTTACAAATAATTTGTAGACTGCAAATTGAACGCAAGAATCCCAAACAGACAAAGTATTTGACAAAAACAGAATCATTTCAAACCTTGATTACATTGGGATACGATCACATACTGTATGCCTCTGTTTATTTGTGGGAATACTTGGGAACAGATTTCCTAAATTAAAATCACTTTAAGCTGATTTCCTGGTGATTTTACAGTCTTTTATGTCCAACAATGAAAATTATATAGTTTTTATTTTGTATTATTATTTTTATTTATTTTTATTATTTTTGATCAGAAAAACCAAATAAAATCACGTGAAGTTGACCCGCAGGCCGCCTGTTTTGGAACCCTGCTATAGAATATCAATTGTTTCTGTGTGATGTGTCAGCTGTATGTGCCTGGTATCCTGATTCATTGCAGTTTCTGATCCTGCACAGTCAGAAATCTGGCTTGTACTCCTGTTGGTGGTTAATGGGTAAAGGAGTGTAGATCATGTTTGCCTATGCGGTGCTACTGCCCACTGCAATTTCATATTCCTCAGCCTTCCTTTCCTGGCTGTTTCCTGTATTTCTAGACACTAAAGACAAGCAAAAAGGATCCTAATCATGTGTCCTTGACTCTCCTTATGTGACCTACATGGAATACCAATTGTTAGGTATGACAGCTTTGAGAAATGGTTTACAGAGACCTTGTGACTGTTACTCTGTGACTCCAAATGATGTATAAAAATGATGGAGCACAAAAGGTTTTAGAGTGAGACAAAAAACAACAACATTTCAATGAGATAAATCAGAGAATGCCATGATTATGCCCCCTGTAGTGTTGTACATAGATCTATCTTGTCTTTCTTTTGCAAAGATAATTTGTTGCATTTAGTTTGACCTTCCCTTGGCCGACCCTTTTATTTAGTTAATTACTCATAACACATGAGAGAAGTGAGAATCCAACAGCCTACATTTTGCATGATCAGGAATTCTTATTATTCCAAAATAAACATTTGATGTATTACATATTTTTTGTTTACCATGATAAGATCCAACATGCATACTAACAAAAGTAATAATTTTCTGTAAGACCAGTTGGAGAAAATGATATTTGCATGATCTGTTTTTACCATAAATACTAGTGATATACTACTGGTTAACATTGAATGTATTTATTTATCGGTACAGCAACTACATATGAAATTGTTGGATACTATTTTAGTTGTTTTGTCATAGATTTTAAGTTATCTAAGACCACATAGCAATTTTCATATTGATTGTGCTTAATTTTTTCTGTTGAATTATGAGTTTGTTATTCCAAATAATTCCTTACAAATGTATAAGCAGCTTGTCGATTTAAGAGTTAAAATACAAGACAGAGACAAAATGTGTGAGGATTTTTCCTGGAGTCGTTATAGTTAACTTTTTTACAAAATGTGTAGTACGGGAATACAAGGTTAAGTTTTGAATGTATCACAATACTTTACAATTCTGAATGAAGCCTGCAAATGACATGGCAGCGTCCGCCATTTTAATAAAAATGTCCTTGAATAGGACTGAATGACTGAATCGGTATTCACGTGTCGATAGCTAAGCCACATTTACTGACGTGTTAGTTAACTTCCTACTCTGATCATTCTCTCCTTCACCATCCACTGTAGTGAGATGTAGATTTGTAGCATTTCAAAACCAGGAACATAGCTTTGACTAACAGGTTGGATATTTAATTTAAACTTTATTAACCATTTAATCTATTGTGATATTATCTAAAGATTCTACGAGTTAATGCTGATTGAGATACATAGCATTCCATAGCATATCGTAATTATTAACAATAGGGTTAAGAAATCCCTTCAAATATACTACAGAAGGAATAGTTCCATTTACCTCCCTGGCCTCCCTCCAAGCTATTTTTCAGTTGTACTAGGACATGTTTTTTTAATGGTATTGTTTGCCAAAGTTCTTATACACACCTGTGTAAGAAAGCATTCCTTAAAAAATATCTAAGTTCAAAAAATATTAAAACGTGTCATCTTAAAATTGCTTAATTTATTATTTGAAAAGTGTTTAAAGAAAGCATGGTTAAAGTAATTTACACAACTTAAAATATAATAATTACATATATAATTACATATATAAATACATTTTTAAATATAATTCATGACAGACAAATGCAACCAGAGTAGAGAAGAGGGGAACGAGGTAGAGGCACACAGTCGTAAAAGTTGGCATCCTCCCAAAACCAAAACCCTATCCTCAAGTGAACTTCTTGCAAATGCTGTGCTACATGCACACTAAGCTAAATTATTACTACAGACCGTTCCAAACCAACAACTAAAACAAACTCATAGTTCCATGTCCATTTCCCCCACTGTCTGTCCTCTACTGAAACTGAGCAGGATTGTGCATACAAAAATACATATTCTTAATATATATCTACAATATCCACAAACTGTATGTTTAAACCTATATGTTTCAACGCAAAGATGTGAGTTTTTCAATTGGTTAAAACGCATGGCGAGATGTGACGTGAAGCTGCAGTGCTTTGGATTGGGTTCTAGGGTTTTAGGGTTCTAGCTCATTCCAATGCAGACACATCCAACCCATTTTGTGTCACTTTTTAAAAAGAAGACTAGAGAGACTGTTAATAACGCCCGAACTTGGTTGCAACATGTCTTCAGTAAGTAAATACAAACAATGTTTTTTCCCTCTGCAGGTCCGTTGAATGTGGCCACCTGTGTCTTATTGAACCTTGTCATGAAGAGAGGAGGAGAGGAGAGAGTCCTCGGAGTGAGCTAGCGGAGGAGCCTCCGGTCGGTCGGGTGTTGCTGTTCTAACGAGGAAGAGAGAAAAAGCCAGCGATGAAAGGAACCGGGTGGCTGTGTTAGGAAAAGTACCCCTCACAGACTCACTCTGCAGACAAGACGGGAACCCTGCATCAGCAGCCATGTTGGGTAGTTTTGTCTGAGCTAACCTAACAGCATAAATGTCCTCCACAAACCAACAGAAGGTTACACAGTAAAAGCAGCAAAATGAGAGTTTTCCCCACCTTTCCGTTCTGCTAGGGATGCAGTCCCCTGCTCTCCTCCTTTACTTCTCATGTGGCATTAAAGACACAAGGCATCAAAATAAGTCCTCAAGAGGAGACATGCAGAGATTTTACACGTTTCCTTTTTCTGGCTTTCTCTCTTTTTAGACCTCCTGATACTTCGGGGAGAGAGAGGGGGAGACGCGTGAGCCCAGCCTTTGCCGTTTTTTGGAACCAGAGCCAAAAGAGGCAGGAAGTTGTTTTACAATAGCCTTACAGTAATCTGCCACAAATGGAAAAAGCCAAATGCTGGTCGCAGAGTGGAGAAGGTGGCGGGACAGAGAGAGAGAGAAGCGGGGAGAGAGGAAAGGAGAGAAGGAGCATAAAAAACTGAGACAGGCAGACACGTGAATCAAAAGAATAATCAGTATGAACTAAGATGGAGGACTGGTCTGCCATGTTGTTTTGTAGTCTTGTAGTACATAATTGTGTGTGTGTTTGTGTGTGTGTGTGTGTGTGTGTGTGTGTGTGTGTGTGTGTGTGTGTGTGTGTGTGTGTGTGTGTGTGTGTGTGTGTGTGTGTGTGTGTGTGTGTGTGTGTGTGTGTGTGTGTGTGTGTGTGTGCGCGCACGTTCGCTCACACAGCAGGGTTTAGGGAGGGTGGAGCGCGTCACGATGCAGGACTCTAGACGATTCTAGGGTAAGGGATACTTTAGACCCAAATACACTCAACAATCTTTTCCTATTGGTTTTAAATATGATACGTTTTTAGTCAGTACAGCTGTAGTTCCTGGGTTATTTGGATAAGCTATCCTCTGCCTTTATACCCAGGACAAATCAGAACCACTCGTGTTTTCTGTGAATTCACCATCACATTGTAATCACGGCAGCTGTTTTTCTTCCAGAAAAGCAGTGAGGTCTCATACAGAATGGTTATCAGGCTTTTGACTCCTTGCCAAAATAGCTGTAAGGGTCGTGCAATGTTTAGCCCCTCGGAGTGATCGAGTCAGGGCAGGAGGAGGAGGGTCTTGCTGTACTGTAACTCTACAAACCCTGCTCCTACCCTGCCACGTGCTACACTACAGTATTATACGCAAGTAGCTTATGTTTTTTGTCTTCTCCATGCTGCTTCCACGCTAGCTGCTGTGTCATGCTAAAGAGTTTATACTCTGTCTTTGAGTCGTGGCTGGCTGCAGAATGTGATCCAGACAGGCTGTTGCAGCTTGACGACAGAGAGAGCGCTATAGTACTCTAATGTACTGTACCAGATAAGGTTAATCATTTAACCTGCTCTCAGAAGTGTTGCATATTTCAAGTTCCTTATCCACTCTGAGTGTTTGTCTGTTGATCTCTTTTCTCTCGCTTTTCTCCCTCTCTTTTCTCTTTTGTCTCTCTTTTCTCTCTCCTTCTCTCTCTTTTATCTCTCTATTTTCTCTCTCTTTTCTCTCTTATTTCTGCTCTTCTCTGTAGTTGATTGCCGGGGTGTAGTGTGTGCTAGTATGGCGTGAGTGTGTGCACTGCGTCTGCGCACTGCTGGAGGAGTGGATTTCTGTGTCATTCTTCCTCCTCTACCCCCTCCCACCCTTGCCTGCTTTCCGCCCTCCCACTCTCTCTCCCCTCTCTCTTTCTCTCTCTCTCTCTTTCCCTCTCGGCCTCCATCTCCCTTCCTTCATTCTCTCTCCCTCCCTCTCAAGTGCAAATACAGTTCCTTGCCGTGTTGGACGTGTGATCAAGAAGTGTCTGGCTCTCGCGCTCCGCCGCACCTCCTATTTCATCATCACTTGAGATTTTCTCTCCTTCACTCTGCGCTTGCTATCTCCTCTCCTCTATCCTCGCTCCTCTTCTCTCTCCTCCTCTCCTCTCTCCTCCTCTCCTCTCTCCTCCTCTCTTCTCTCGCTCGCTCCCCTTCTCTCAGCTCCAGCTGCATGCAAGGGAGAGACTCAGGCTCTGTGGGGAAGAAAAAAGAAAAAGAAAAGAAGTCTGCTGCTATTCCTGCAGTCAGGGCCTCCCCACAGCCCGCCCTTCCACAGAGGGACATTTTTTACTACTAGCTGGATTTTAACCCTCTGCCTCCAACTATCTGCACAGTGGCTCGGCAAAAACCTGGCAACAAGATGCTTTTTTGGGGCCTTTTCATAGTTTTGCGTGCCGATTTTTGCGGCAGTTTGTATCATGTTGTTATTTCTCCTATATGGTGTTATTTTTTTATCTGCATTGTTACCCAGAGTTGTGTATTTTTATGTGAAAGAGTTTCTGTTGGCGTTTCTTTTAAATATCATCTTATTTTTGTCGTTGTTTCGTCGTTTTTGTCTCCCGCCACGTGATGGGCCTTCTTCCTCCTGGAGATGTGTGCGTACGGGCGCCATTCCATTTCTGCTGGGTTAAGCCCTCTTCTTCACACTCTTCCTCCTAATGACTGTCTGTGGGTGACAAGCAGGAGAATGTGTTCAGTCTCTGAGCGTGTTGCACATCTGCGTGTTAAAGACATGCTCTTTGTGAGCGCCAGAAACTCTCTCACCTAGAAGTACTGCACCTCCCTCTTCTTCCTTGCTTTCACTGTGTCTTTCCCTCTCGCACCCTCTCTTTCCCTCCCTTGTTCTCTCTCTCCCTCTCTTTTGAATGATATGTTGGGCTGGAGCTCTTTCTGGGACAGGTGCCTCCCCCCAAAAAATGACAGAATAATGCTGATTATTTTTTTTATTTTTTTTCAGCGAAAACATAAGAAGTGACCGTGATTTTGTGGCACCGATGCATGATTGAGTTAAGTATTATAACTGATTTCAGGGGCTGAGACAGCTTGGGAAATGGAGGTTTGAATACTTACTGTAACTGCACTTAGTCTGGTAACGAACACATTCGAGTTGGGAAGACAGAGGGAGGGAAGAAGGGAGGGAAGAAGGGAGGGAAGGGAGGGAGGGAGGGAGTGGGGTTCCTTTTTCAGACTGCTGAATTATTCATGTGGGCAGCCAAGGCTGTGATTGGACTGGTTGTGCTATTTGCATGCATCAGACATGCTGTTTGTCTGTTTGCTAACATTCCTCATTCAAAGACTTGTTAACTAGCAGACGGCTTAGCTGGAGCCTTCCAGACAGCCTCATGGCCTCCTTTTGTTGCAGGCACGCCAGGCATGGGCCCAGCCCATGGCGGCCAGGCGAGGTAGCAGCGGCCGTGGGTCTTTGCTGGGCTACGAGAGGGACTGCCTGGAGAGTCACTGGGCCTGCCTGCCTAGCTGCTTTACCAGAGCTGCCAGGGACACAGAGGATGATGGCTTTCTGTTCTCCTCAACAGATACTGTATGTGGATCCCGCAGGAAAAAAAGAGAAGAAGAGGGAACCTGCTTAGAATTTCACCTCCGCATTCGGAATGTTTCGGAATCGCCTCTACTGTGGAATATCTGTAGGTAATACCTGTTTCTCTATGTGTGAGTGTGTGAGTCTATTCATTGTGTACATGTGTTGAATTCCCTTTAGTATAATTTATGTTTATTACTCTTTGTAGCCTTTGTACAAAATAATGGACTTCATACGCACTATAGTTTTTATCTATTTCTTTTTGATTTTGATGCACATGCAATTAAAAAACGCAATCGGAAGCCATTGCATATAGTCGTGTATTGCACAAAGGTACTACTTTATGTTTGTTATGAAATTGTTTAATTCATGGCAAATTACTACATATATATATATTACTACTCAAACTCAAAAAGTATAATACTGTGACTTCCACTAAAAATCTAGAAAAATCTGGGGGGTTTTTAAAACCAGAGGGATCCTTTAATGGTGCGTTGATTACTGCCAAGTTAATCTGATTTCGTGGTAATCATTGGGTCTGTGGAAGGCCACGTTTGTGGAGATGTTTAGTGTGAGTGATGCGGTTTTGGGTTAGGTGACAATGTGTGTGGAGTGATACATTGTGGTACCCAATTTGGTCAAAAATCTATGTAAATTCAGTTTGGTGTTGGAATTATGAGTTATTCTAATTTTGCCATATTTACAGGCTCATTTGTTGTTCATCGAAGACTTGATTTAAACTGATACAATGGATTTCTTCTACAAGGTTATTTTGAGCAACAGGAGAAGGCACGTGTGGCTCCTGTGCCTTTCTCATATCCCTTATTCTTCTCTGCACAGCAGCATACATACCTACAAAATACATACATTTTCAATACACAATCGCAATTATACACAAATAGTAACAAGTCACGTCCCTGCAATGCACAGACATTTCCCTTGGATAAATGATCATCTCTTTACAGATCTTAAGCTAATATTGAAGCAAATAAGTCAATCTGACTGACAATTATTTCCTTCTAATTTACAATTTCACACTTATTCAGTGTGTCGGGATCTACTCATTATAATATGGTTGCTGTCATTTTGTGATACATTTAGCAGCGCTGAAATAAATGAGAACGTAATTATCTAACGATAATATTAATTCATACTACATATTAGATGTTGTTGGCACAAAATGTCATTTTAGCAGATTACACTCAGTACCCTTAAATTGTAAGTAATTATGATATCATTATAATAACTGCAATATTTCACTTAATTGTCTCATGGACAATCAAACTGAGTATACACGCTTTTTCCTCAATGATGTGAAATGCCTATCTGTGAGGTTATGAGCAGTATTTCATGGTTTTCAGGAAGAACAGGAATCAGGCTACATTAGACTTTGAACTTGCACTATTGTGTAGTGAATTTGTTGATTGATAAAAAACATAGGCCTTATTACCTCCTATCCACATTTTCAAATGATGAGCGGGAGGCCTGTACTGACAGGCTTCTATAGTAGTTTGCATTCAATCCATTACATATATGGAACTTTACGGTCATGAAGGTAGGGCTGATTTATCCACGGATATCCTGTATGTGCCCACTTGCTAACCCCCGATAGTGCATGAATTTGGCTGGCAGTTGAGTGAGCCACCCCGCCCCTGAGGCCTTTTTTGGCGGGGATTGCAGTCTTCCAGGGCTAACTAACTCTGTTGCATGTGGAGGGGCAGATGGTTTGCAGTATTTTCTCTCACTCTCTCTCTCTCTTTCTCATTCTCTCTCTCTCTTTGTAACACTATACCTGCCCAATAATAGATCCCGGACAGCCCTTCCTTCACGTATGGGCATTGTAGTCTAGTATACTGAATGGTAGATACACACAGATACAAAGAAGATTTGGGCGTACTCAGCACACAACTGTGCGCATGTACTGTACACACACACACACACACACACACACACACACACACACACACACACACACACACACACACACACACACACACACACACACACACACACACACACACACACACAGGCCGGTAAAACGTGTAAAGCTGCACCGAAAATGTCAAAATGATTATTTCCTGTCAATTTCTAAAAATTAACCATTGAATAAATGTTGCTAACTTGATAGTTAACTATCTTGCCTTATTACATGACTGTGTGTGTATCTGTGAACTGTATGTAAGCAGACAACATACTTATTGTGTTGCAAAAAGAATGCCCCCGGCAAGTCTGTGTATTTGTACTTGAGCTTGCATTTTCACTGGGATGTAGTGATGCTGGTCCTACAGATGCCATAGCATTTCAACATCATATCTGTATCTGTATTTGCAGGGAAACCAAACTGAGGAGTAGGTTGTTATAGTGCTGTCCCACTGGGCACAGACGTCATTTCAACGTCTAGTTTTGGTTTGCATTTGGTTGGGTTGTTAAGTAATGTGAATTCAATGTGAAATCAACAAAACATGTCACCATATCATTGGATTTAAGTTAAAAGTTGGGTAAAAAAAAATTGAAATTCCCTTACGTTGATTACTTTTTTTCAAATCCAATCAGTTTTCCACGTTGATTCAAAGTCATCAAAAAAATGTTGTGGGGTTGAAATGACATGACAAACAATGTTGATTCAACCAGGTTTTGCCCAGTGGGGTGTGGCTTGTAACAGATAGTGAAATCAAGTGATTGGATTATATATGAAATACTTTATTCAAAGGCCCCTACTTTGATGTTTGATTTTGATTATTTTCATAGCTACACAGAATAGGTAGTGTTATATTTTCATTACAAAGAGATATTTTGACAAAACGTAATAGAAATCGATTACTGTTAATGCAAAGTGCTTTGATAGTATAGTAACAAGTAGCCAGTTCGTTCTTTTTTTAAAAGACGAGTTGCATCTCATATACTGTCCTGTAAAGTACATCTTTTTAAGAAAACTGAACAAAATTTGAATCACTAGCTACCAGGACGCTGTCCCAGTCATTCAAATACATAAACAATACAAGGCAAATAGGCACATCCAATGCAGCAGTGACGGTATGCTGCTAGAATGTAAAGTGCTGCTCTTTGTACGGTGGTGCTAAACGTAATAACTGAAAAACTATACGGACAATTCCAGTAGACATTTGATCCTCGTTGAAAATAGAAATTGTGTCCCTCCCCCTCTCGGGTTAATTATTTTGTAGAATGACTGTGAGAAGGTAATTTCTGTTGACTTTTTAAAAGAAGATTACTCCAAAATATAATGAAAATCGAATTATGCCGACACCATATATCTATAATCCCCCCCAAAACAATATTTTAGGGATAACTGTTTTACCATAGTCTTTACATGGCACCATACTACAGGATATTATCAGGCAGTGTGCTATTAGAAATAAGTAAGTTTTTTTCTGGATCAAACATTTTCTACATTTATAGAATTCCATGGGGCTGAGAAAAAAAAAGCGAAATGTTAAAGCACATTTTTCAGCAATTCTACAAATTTTTCCATGGCTAAATCTGTGTTATTATGCAGAAACATTATAACAAAATCAATTGTGACCCCAAGCATGTGCCCTGCGTACCCGGTTGGTAATGCCGCCATGCCAAAAGTACTCCTAAATTCAATGTTTTCTTTTATTGGTTTAATCATTTTTATTTTTTATTTTGACGATTTCGAGTTCTCAAAATTATATTATTGAAAAATATATAAGTAAATTATATTTTCTACAAACTTTCTGTCTGGTTTTAGTTATTTCAGTTCACACTGAAAGTGTTTTTTTCCATCCCGCAAAAAAATGTTTTGGGTGTGGGGTCAACAATTTGTTGGTGCACCACAGCTAAATGAAAACAGGTGTGATCCCCTAAAACGTGCAGTATATTCTTATCCCCTTTTGTTAATATATTGTGTTTTATTTTGATACATTTGGAGAAATCATATAGATCAAGGCTATTTCGCAGAATTGTTGGATAGAAATTAGGTGTGTGTGTGTGTGTGTGTGTGTGTGTGTGTGTGTGTGTGTGTGTGTGTGTGTGTGTGTGTGTGTGTGTGTGTGTGTGTGTGTGTGTGTGTGTGTGTGTGTGCGTGTGTGTGAGAGAGAGAGAGAGAGAGAGACTCATTACATGGTCATTACATGGTCATTACAGTAATATATATATATACATATTTGATAACTATAGTCTATGTTAGCTTTGTTCTTCTCTATTGGATCAGCTCATATTTTTCATCACAAAAATCATTTGGACTGAGATTCACTTCTGAGTAGTTAGAACGAGTGTGATCAATCCAATTCACCTGTACTAGAAAAATATCATTTTCAACTGTTAATAATAGGGATGCACCGCTATGACATTTTTGGCCGATACCGATATCCGATGTTTAACATCTCAGTGCAAGAGGCATCACTACAGTCCCTGGTTCGAATCCAGGCTGTATCACATCTGGCCGTGATTGGGAGTCCCATAGGGCGGCGCACAGTTGGCTCAGCGTCGTCCGGGTTTGGCTGGGGTAGGCCGTCATTGTAAATAATCATTTTTTTCTTAACTGACTTGCCTAGTTAAATAAAGGTTACACACACACACACACACACACACACACACACACACACACACACACACACACACTGACCAAAAAGTTATTTTGTTGGCATTTATGTATGTCCCCATTACCAGTAAAACATAATCAAACCTATTTCTTTCACTTACTTGCTATGCTGTTTTGTTGTTCATTTGTTCAGTCGTTTCATTCTCAACCTGGATTTCTCATACTATAGAAAGCCGTTTGGGTCTTTGCGTGTCAAATAATACTATTTGACGTGTCAAATAAGCTTGTTGACCAATCAGGACCTGAATATGACTGCACGTCACATAATAATTGAACACGTTTATACATTTTTTCGTAGTTATTACACATTGATTACACTATCACTAGTTGTCTCGCGCACCTACAGTGTTGGTCATAAAAAAAGCTAATAATCTGTTTCAGTAGCTATAGTTAGCTAGCTAACTATCTAGCTAAGTGTCATCATCTAAAATAACCCTCATTTATGATACTGTTCTTATTTGATTAACGGTGGTCGGACCCATCTATGTGAAGCTAGCCACAATAAAGATTAGCCACAATAGTGGACTTTGCGGTTTGTCTTCAAAATAAAAGTATGTCATGCAAATGATACAAATGAATACAAATAGTAGAATTATGCCATAATTGAATAGATCATGCTAAACGAGATTGGAATGTTGTTATATAAAATCAACAAAAGACAATAATTTGTTAATTTGACCAAAACCTGTTGAAATCACACTGGAAGTATTATACTTTAGAATTGCATTGGGGGCATACTTATTTCACTGTACAGCCTTACCTATGGATTGTGGATCAATGACATGGGGTATCAGTCTCCTCAGTGACACCCAGAGAACATCAGCGTTGTAGCTCTTATTGCCGGGACTCTGAAACAACTGTGAATTGAGCCATATTTATTGTCAACCTATGTGTATTGAACACTATTCCAGAGGAAAAACAATACTGTGTGAATGTTTTGGAGTCTGATAACTCTGAGGAGGATGTTGGAAAAAAAATATCTTAGGTATGAGTAGACTGATACCCCATTTCATTGATCCCCAATCCTTAGGTAAAGCTGTACAGTGCAATATGAATGTCAAGACACACAATAGGCTGACTGCGATGGTGATTTCACATGGTCACAGTCCTGCGATTAGAGCTACAACGCTAATATTTGCGTAAACACTTCACAGTTGTGTTCTGTGGGCATCACCGAGTACACTGATACCCCATTTCATTGCTTCACATTCCAACCTTGTTTAACATTATCTAGTCTAAATATTCCACCAATTCCACCAATATTCCACCAATTGTAACCTTCTGCATTACTTTCAAAGAGGTACCTTTATTTTGAAGGCAAACTGCAAATTCCACTATTGTGCCTAATCCTTATTGTGTCTAGCTTCACAACACATAATCCGGTCCGGTCGAGCCTCACTAGCCAGATGAAGCTAGCTGGCTGCTTATAACGTTAGCTTTGGGAAACAGGGTTAAGTAGCTGGCTAGCTATTTATTTTCATGAACTGAAGTTCAATTTCAATAGGCGAACAACAAGTGGCTACCTAGCTAATATTTACTCACAAGGATTCCTAAATCATTGCTAAGAATAATAAAAATGACTGCAGTTTCTACTGGTCATTGTTTTTTGAAGCTGGTTGTATTGGTGCTAGCTAGGTACCAAGCTAAAGCTAGCTTCCCCAGAACTTGTGGTCAAACATATAATGCTTTATTACCACCGCGGTATTGTAAACACATCGTTCGTGGCCGGTGTTTGCTTATTTGCAGACTTTTTTGTACAGGTTTGACAGTGCTACTGATAGTAGTGGTGGCGCTTGGCTTGCACGTGCAAATTCAGAAAACACAACATTCTATAATAGAACTGTGTTATTTGACGTGTCAAATTAAAAGCTTATTTAACGTGTCAAATAGTGTTATTTGACTCGTCATATAGTGTTATTTTTATTTATTTTATTTCACCATTATTTAACCAGGTAGGCTAGTTGAGAAAAAGTTCCCCTTTGCAACTGCGACCTGGCCAAGATAAAGCAAAGCAGTTCGACACATACAACAACACAGAGTTACACATGGAATAAACAAACATACAATCAATAATACAGTAGAAAAATCTATATACAGCATGTGCAAATGAGGTAGGATAAGAGAGGTAAGGCAATACATAGGCCATGGTGGCAAAGTAGTTACAATATAGCAATTAAGCACTGGAATGGTAGAATGTGCAGAAGATGAATGTGCAAATAGAGATAGTGGGGTGCAAAGGAGCAAGATAAATAAATAAATACAGTATGGGGATGAGGTAGTTGGATGGGCTATTTACAGATGAGCTATGTACAGGTACAGTGATATGTGAGCTGCTCTGACAGATGGTTCTTAAAGCTAGTGAGGGAGGTAAGAGTCTCTAGCTTTAGTGATTTTTGCAGTTTGCAGTTATTTGAAGTGTATCTTTTTTGACACACGCAATGACCCAAACGGCGTTCCATAGTATGTCATGAAGCTAATAGCAGTGACGCTATTACTGTGTAACTCAGCGGGCAACATGTATACCGGTGCTCAAACAGTCGGCAACAGCCAACATCACCCACGACAGAGAACGGTTGATTGTCAATGGCAGTGAATTCCATTATCTTGACGTTAATGGATTACGCCTTTGAGTTGTCTCGCAGAAATTCTTACTTTTTCATATGACCGCTCGACTTGTTGACTGCTCGATCCACACAGTAGACATGGTGGGCTAGTTTAGGAATGCTGTGTTGCACGTGTAGCACAACTTTTTACGTGGCGTCATTACGTCATGTACCTACGTTATATAGGTATGCACATCAACTTTGACATTAGTTTTGCACATTGGTTTTAAACTAGACATCGGGCCGATACCGATGTTGGCATTTTTAGCTAATATCGGCCAATTCTGATATGTTCACCGATATATTGTACATCCCTAGTAAATAATTCACAGTCATCACAATTCTGCTTGTCTATCATTAGTCAAATATGTATATATCTCTGTTTAAGTTAATATGGGTCTTTAGTAGTAACTCAGGGTTTGGAAATATAGACTACTTCATATTGGCTCCCACATTTCAGCTAATGCTATTTAATTGTTGCCAATAGTTTGTAATTCTTACTGAATTTAGTTGTCACAATAAAACCATTCATTCTCAGTTGATTAAATAGATTTTGGTGGAAGACGGAAATTAGCATCTTGTTTGGCATCGCAAGCCTAGTGCAATGTGTACATTGTTACTTAGTGTAAAGAATAGGCCTACTGTACAATTCGGATTCATAATTCCTACGACGCTGGAAATCATAATTAATTTCAACACATAACGTTTTGGTTATTGAGAAATATGTGTTAATCTGAAAAGTATGTTTGTCCTGAGCAAATTGGATTGATGCTCAATGGCTGGAAAAAAGTTGAAATAAATGTAACCCTGTGCTGACAGGCCTACATTTTGTCCACAGTAGCTAGGTTTCAGCATATGATGTGTATTTTTACCCAAATGGTCTTTTGGGGCTCTGAGTCTGTGGTTTGACTCATGTGACACATTGTTCAATGTTTTCTTACCAATGGTACTCATTCTGAAAGTGAAGCATCCACCAGCACAACATAACCATAAACCACCAGTACTTTGCTTAATTTGTTAAATGGAGAAATTGGTATTTAGAATAATTTGATTTCTGTTCATTACAGAGGTTGTAGTATTAGTGATTTCCATCCAATATGTTTCATTCCAGCTGTTAAGCACAGATCTGAGGATGGTGGCCATCATTGAACCAAAATGCTCACCACAAATTCAATTTCTGCAATAACGAATCTAAAAATGATTTGACTGGTTCAACTAGTATTAGTTGAAGGTCAACTTGGTTTTAGACGTGGGGGGACATCCATTGTTTCTTTTTATCCAGTCAGATAAACACTTCAAACAGCCTACCCGACCACGAGGGGGCGTCTGACGGGTGCTAAAGCACACCGTTGCCTAGTTCTGTAACACATTTCAATGATAAAACTGGGGGGACAAAAATGCAATTTCAGAATGTGGGGGGGACATGCACCCCTGCTCCTTTTGACATTTAGTGCACTGTATCATTTTTTAAATGTTTTATTTAATCTGATCAGCAGACCAGTAAGCCTAAATGCAGTCCAGTGTTTAGTGTCATTTTCAATCTAGGAGTTACGAATATAAAACAATGTAGCTTTTAAATTGGCCACGCTGGGTAGAGCTTTATTTAGGTTTTGGCTAGCTGTTGGTGTTAGCAATGTCCATTGCAGCCATGTGCCTATTTCCTCAGCTAGATATGAGTACAGTATTTGATATATATTTTTTTGCTTTATTTAACTATGCAAGTCAGTTAAGAACAAATTCTTATTTACAATGACAGCCTAGGAACAGTGGGTTAACTGCCTTGTTCAGGGGCAGAACAATAGATTTTTACCTTGTCAGCTCAGGGATTCGATCTAGTGACCTTTCGGTTACTGGCCCAATGCTCTAACCGCTAGGCTACCTGCCGCCCCTGCCTATGAGTATAGATATGAGTACAGTATGATGTACAATATCTTACTTTGCAGGTTTTGTGACGATACTTAGGCCTAGATAAGTAGACTATATTTTTGAAGTGTTAACCCTGTGCTGTATGTAGGCCTATATCCCCATACACATAGGAATATGATGAGCTTGCAGTTCCACCTAGCCAGATTCTATGTAACTGACAGATTGCATAAGTTAACACTGTGGTTCGTTGATCATCAGCTGAAACAAGTCACTACTAGTTAGAAGAATCTAAATGGACTCAGATTTTCAACTCTTACTGTTATGACATTTAGTTGATAGGAGGAACAACCATGGTTCTTAGACCAGTATCGTACTGACCAGTGAGTCACCAGGGACGACCAGTATTTAGCTATTAAATACACAGAATCCAGCGGTCAACAATGTTCCTAAATGTATGTTCTTTGTTTGTTTGTTTTCAGTACCATTTATGTTTTATTAATCTGGCAATTCTAGAGTTCAATTATATCCTGCCATGTGAATGAATTGGCTGGGCTGCCGGCTCAGTTATATATTGTGTAGACTAGCTTACCAGGCTTACAGCACTGAGGGTGAAGGAGACTATAGACTAAAGAGTGGGTAACAGTGACCACCACCGGTCCTCTAGTCTCAGTATTAAGCAGGATTCTATACAATACACTGGGGCCAGAGAAGGCCGGAGCAGAGCAGAGACTGTGACGGTTTCCCCTCAGACCCCCTACCTCTCCCCTCCTTTCTCCTCACACATGGAAGCCATTAGCCCATTACGTCGCTCAACACTGAGGATTGGGGGCCATTTCATTCTCTCTGCGTTTATCGGGATGTCAGCTGGGACGTCACATGCAATTTATCCATGAAACCACACGAGCTCCGCAGAGACGCTGAACACAGTAATAATGACATAATGTTGGACTGGGGGAGAGTTTGGGGATGATGTAGATATTCCTCCCCAACACTATAAGTCCCCCGTGTAGGCCTTTTTGTCTTAACTTTGACCTGCACGCGATCAGTTTACCTCAGCAGACCTAATGAGCAAGGTCAAATGAGCGAATCAAATCACCAGCAAAATAAACTTGTGTGTACTTAGTTTCTTGCAGTTGGGCTAGGTTCAGATAGTAGATAGTCATGTTTTAGAGAGTTTGTAATCGGTAGTATACCACGTCCAAAGGCCCCTATCGTATGCATCGTTTGGATGGATACTTGTTTTATGTACCTGCCAGGCTGAGCGATATTCCAGATAGCATTCGGGCTGAGAGTCTCTCCTAGCTTTTCTTCCAGCACTCATATATTCCCTCCCTTTTTTGGCCTCAGTCATCGCCATGGCAATTTTGTCACAGAAAAATTGCAGACTATGCAGAAGTGTAAAGTTAGAAGTAGGCTACTGGAGCAGAGTGTATTTCATCTACTCCAGTCCCTCCTCTTCTCACCACCATTTTCTCAAATGAAGCAGCGCTAGTAGAATAGTGGATTGAGTGAGTGTATTTACTAAGATCAAAATATCTGTAAATGTAATGTCTTGATTACATTTCTAGTACATCCTTGTAAATTATTGGATGGTGATATTGACATTTATGTAATTTATTGCAAAAATAGTTCATATTTGTATAGTAAAAGTTATTGTGAAAATGCATGTAGTCATAGAACAAGTGAATAGCCTCTCACACTGTCTAGGCAAAGAAAACCAATATGGACTAATGTTCTTCCTTGCAGTTTGAAGAATACAATTAAAGTAGTTTGGCATTATTTGTGAAGCCTTTATAGCTCAAATGGTTGTGTATTACTGTGCCATCCTACAGTGTGTCTTGGTTCACCCACACAGCACACATACACTGAGTACACAAAACATTAGACTGACCAGGTGAGTCCAGGTGAACGCTATGATCTCTTATTTATGTCACTTGTTAAATCCACTTCAATCAGTGTAGATGAAGGGGAGGAGACAGGTTAAAGGAGGATTTTTAAGCCTTGAGACAATTGAGACATGGATTGTGTGTGGGCCATTCAGAGGGTGAATGTGGGCCATTCAGTGTCCCCTGTCCTCCCCTGTCCTCTGCAGTCGGCACCTACTTCTTCAAGCCCTTCGACAGCCACATGATATTTAGCAACATTGATTGTACTAAGTTGTTTTTGGTATCTTTGTTTTGTTTTCAATCTACTACACTAAGCATATACAGTATAGCCTTGTTGATTTGATGATGTTTAAATGTTTAAGTGTAAATGGTGCTGGAATAATGGAGGCGGTGCTGCTATTGTCTTTGTGCTGACTTGTGGTAACTCCATGGTTCCAAATTAGTAAACTGTTCCAAATTAGTAAACTGTTCCAAATTAGTAAACTGTTTCAAATTAGTCAACTTTAGTAAACTGTCGAACATTAAGTTCCACTGCCTCTGCTCCACCCATGTTTCTCCGTGGTCACAGGAGTTGGGTTACTCACATCAGGGCCATAAACATGCACTGGCGTAGAACCAGTTCACTCTACTGTAATTACAAACGTTAAAAACAATATATAAAAGACCCCTGGCTGCCTCGACAAGGCTACGTACTCCAACTGCAAGTAGTGCCCTTGTATAGAATGATCACCCTTCAGCAGCACGGCTGAGTGGAGGCTGGCAATTGGTGCTCCTCTCCTCCGTTCCAGTAGGGACAGCTGATGCTACCACAGGGTTCCTCTTCTCCTCCTAGCTTTGTGGAGAGTAGACTATGAAGTTGAAGTAACCAGCCCCATCCTCCATCCTTTCCCCTTTTCACTGCCATACACTCGCTCTCACATGGGAGATCCATAGGCACACACACACACACACACACACACACACACACACACACACACACACACACACACACACACACACACACACACACACACACACACACACACACACACACACACAAACACACACACACACACACACACACACACACACACACACACACACACACACACACTTACACTCATATGCAGCGAGTCGGTGACATAACACAGTACCAGGCTGTGGACATGCTGGGTCCATACTATGCCTTTTAGAACAACTATATTAGCTGTTAGCTTTTCCCATAGGAAAACATGTCACAATTAGCCGCCTTGCCACCCCGAGTCACGCGTGCGCACTTATAATAGCGCGTCAACCAATGACTGAAGTAGACGGTAGCAGCGCACCAGCCAATCAAATATCTTAATATAGGTCAATATGCGCTATAGCGAGAGATAGAAAATCATTCATATTCAAAGTTTAGCTGTTCCACAAGGTCTTGTGGGAGTAAGGCTGGCTAATTGTGGCATGTTTATCTATGGGGAATGGTAACAGCTACTATAGTTGGTCTGAAATGTTTAAGCACAGGGTTAACTCAGACTTTGTTAGTATGGATCCATTGAGGCCGGTGTGGGGGTGTGGGGGTTGGTGTTAGTCTTGGGGTTGTTGTCAGCATTAGTATTGGTATTAGTGGTGTTCCTGGGATTTGTGTTTGTGTTGGTGTTCGTGCGGATGCAGGTTATTGTGTTGGTGTTGACTGGTCATGCGGCACAGAAAGTTGCTGTGTGTTCAGTGTTCAGCAGAGGGAGCAGAGAGGGTGTGGTGTGGTACTTGCTTCACTAATGAATTTCCTTAGCCAGGCGAGACCATGGGGAGACTGTGGGGCGAGCTTATTAGTCAACATACTACAGAGACTGGAGGCCCTGGAACCAGACTGATCTCTCTCTCTCTCTCTCTCTCTCTCTCTCTCTCTCTCTCTCTCTCTCTCTCTCTCTCTCTCTCTCTCTCTCTCTCTCTCTCTCTCTCTCTCTCTCTCTCTCTCTCTCTCTCTCTCTCTCTCTCTCTCTCTCTCTCTCTCTCTCTCTCTCTCTCTCTCTGTCTCTAGGCTGCATGACTTAGGCCTCGGCCGATGGCACAGGACTTTTAGCCAAGCAGAGAACCCCATGGTCAGACAGATGGCCCTAGCAGTAAGTAACATATTGTAAGCTATTTTATATTATATCATATTGAATAGATTTGGATTTGTTTAGTATTTATGACTGCCCCCATCTTAATTTGAAACAGCAATTAGCAAGTGCAGGTGATTAAAACACACACACAAACACACCGTACCTAATCTTTAGAATCCATTGGGGCAAACGAAGTTCGGCCTCATAGTCGACCACCACTATCTCTCTGCTGTGCCTGGAGCCATTACAAAATGGCCTCCGCTCTCTGCCTCCAGCTCCTTGTAGCTCTCCCATCCATTTTGTGTGCTACTGTCAAAGTTGTCAGATAGCAAGATGAGAGGAGAGGGAGAGAGAGGGAGAGTTCAAGTGAAGGGATAGGTGAGGCTAGCCTAGAAAGGACGTAGAAAAGAGGAGGGCACTAGTCCAGAGTTTCTTTTTTTGGGGGGGGGGGGGGGGTATTTCTTATTGGAGGTTTAATTGCTGACTGACTGACTAACTGCATACAAACAAGCAGCGCCTATGGAGCCTTCCCAGCTCCTCTTCTCGAAGAGCTGACCTTGGGCAGACGCCATAAATTGTTATTTTCTAGTGGCCCAAAATGTGCTACAGCCTGCAGTTGCCCCAGCCCGCTCTGTACCCCGCCCCGACTACCCCAGCAAGCCTGTGCCTGGCCCGGAAACACAACCTTCCTGTCATGCTTTCAGTGCAGAAGAGTAGGAGCAGGGGCCGCTCTAGCTCTCTCCAACATCCCTAAATGTTTCCCCTACTCCAGGCTACAGCCCCAGCCCATGCCTATGCCCTAGTTGTAGTTGCAGGCCCCAGCCCTAGCTCCAACCTCAACCCCAGCCCCAGTTCCAGCCCTATGCCCCATGCCCCATCCTCAGCCAAGCCCCAAATACCAGCTCCAAACCTGACCCCAACCTCACCCCCAGTACAAGCCCTATGCCCCATCCTCAGCCAAGCCCCAAATCCCAGCTCCAAACCTGACCCCAACCTCACCCCCAGTACAAGCCCCATGTACTGCCTACAGCTCTAGAAGTCAGCACATGCCAGGCATTCGATTAAACATGCATAGAATGTATAGATCCCATGTTGCTTAGGCCTAAGACCACGGCTATAGGGAACCACACACCCCCTTATCTGATCTCTCTAGCAAAGTGGGAAACAGCTTCAAAGACCCATGGGGGCAATACTTACGAACATTAGAAAAAGTTTAAGTTCAAGGTTAAGTTTAAGCATCAGCCAATTAAAATCGTCAACGTAGTTGCACGTCATTAGCTGTTCCCGTTACATAAGCTTGCACATTTAGCCCTAGGCTAACCTCAGCAAGTGTCCGTATCAAACCAATTAAAATCGTCAACGTAGTTGGACGTGGTCCAACAGCACTTTCTGATAATCAAAGCAACTCCATCACATTTGACTGACTGGTCAAATAGCTCTTTGTGTAGAGTGCCTAGCTCCACGTAATTGTCCAGATTGTGGCAAGGGTTTGAATCTCACATTAGTTTTTTCCCCCTTTGAAATCTAGAATTACATGTATTGTGTTAGTGTGTTGAAAATGGACACCCTACCGCCAACAGCTTGAAAATGAAGATTAAGAATGAATTTAATAAGGAGCTACCTCGTTCTTCACTTTTGCAGACAAGCACACTGCTATGGCCAAATAATCATATTGCATAGGCTATATTACATGGACATGCACACCTAAATGTAGGCCTATAACCTTTTATATGCATTTGTATAATGATCTACTCTGTCACACACGTGTTATTTGGTTCGAAGACAAGCATTAAATCGAATCAAATCATCAAATCAAATGTTATTGGTCACCTACATATGGTTAGCAGATGTTAATGCAAGTGTAGCGAAATGCTTGTGCTTCTAGTTCCGACAGTGTAGTAATATCTAACAAGTAATCTAACAATTCCCCAACAACTACCTAATACACACAAATCTAAAGGGATGGAATAAGAATATGTACATATAAATATATGGATGAGCGATGGCCGAGCGGCATTGGCAAGATGCAATAGATGGTATAAGATACAGTATATACATATGAGATGAGTAATGTAAGATATGTAAATATTATTCAAGTGCCATTGTTTAAAGTGACTAATGAGTCTCTATGTAGGCAGCAGCCTCTCTGAGTTAGTGATTGCTGTTTAGCAGTCTGATGGGCTTGAGATAGAAGCTGTTTTTCAGTCTCTCGGTCCCAACTTTGATGCACCTGTACTGATCTCGCCTTCTGGATGGTAGCGGGGTGAACAGGCAGTGGTTCAGGTGGTTATTGTCCTTGATGATCTTTTTGGCCTTCCTGTGACATTGGGTGCTGTAGGTGTCCTGCACGGCAGGTAGTTTGCCCCCGGTGATGCGTTGTGCAGACCGCACCACCCTCTGGAGAGCCTTACGGTTGAGGGCAGTGCAGTTGCCGTACCAGGCGGTGATACAGCCCGACAGGATGCTCTCAATTGTGCATCTGTAAAGGTTTGTCAGGATTTTAGGTGACAAGACACATTTCTTCAGCCTCCTGAGGTTGAAGAGGCGCTGTTGCGCTTTCTTCACCACACTGTCTGTGTGGGTGGACCATTTCAGTTTGTCTGTGATGTGTACGCCGAGAAACTTAAAACTTTCCACCTTCTCCACTCTGCTGTTTCCTGAAGTCCACGATCGTCTCCTTTGTTTTGATGACGTTGTTGTCCATTTCATGAGGAGCTTCTTGTCGGAGCATCTTGCAGACCGACACATAGGCTACTGACACTGCTACATAAATAATCAACGCTACTATAGTATAGGCTATATACATAGACGTGTAGCCCTACACTAAACTTGTATATGCATTAAAAGCAATGAACAGTGTTTTCCTTAATATTAACAAAAATGTTTAAAGCGAGGGGTCTCGAACCCACAGTTATGTCATATTTGCAAAAACGTAACGTTAGCAGTGCTGCATTCGTAACCAAGTGGAAAGTGGGAATTTACCCCAAACGAATGGAAAAAATCCACTTGAACAGCCCTACAACTGGTGATTCCTTGTGGGAAACTTGTTTATCATCCTGAGCTTTTATGGTTTACGCAGCTTGTTGGTCATTAGCTAATTGGCATTTCTCAACGAGTTCAAAGCACGTGAATGCATCCAACTGGTATTTACGACTTCACAACTGGTGCATTTCTGCCTCCCACTTAGTTACAAATTAAGCATAATTATCCTAGTCAAGGATGCGACGATCATGCAATATTGGCACTTTACACTTGAGACAGACCAAGTGAAGAGGAACAAAAGTAAACCTTGAATTTGGAGGTTTAAATGTACCTCTCTGGTGGCGATATTGACCTATTTTAAGAAATGCCATTGGTGTGTCAAGAAAAAGTGGGCAGTTTGTTACAGGAAATAATCACGGCCACCGTGATTTCTCTAATGTTCGCAAGTATGGCCCCATTCATCTATGCTAAGACAACTGTGCATCGTTCCTTCACTAGCAATGTTAGCAAATTCAGATGGTGCTCTCTTTTTAGCAATGAGGGAATCTATAGCCTATAGGCTACTGCCCGCATAGACTAGAGCCACATAGACTAGAGCCACATAGACTAGAGCCACATAGACTGAAGCCACATAGACTAGAGCCACATAGACTAGAGCCACATAGACTAGACAGAAGCCTGTGTTCGGCTGTTGAACACCCTTCAGACACACTCTCTTTGGGGACAGACAGTCTCACCCCCGTACTGTAGCTCAATTCTTTAGTCTGTTCTCGCTCTCTTTACTCTCCTTCCTCTAATCTGCCCATGGGCTCCAGTATGACACAGAATGGCCTCCATATTGTGTTTGTGGAATTAATTATAAATATCGCATTAACCATGCCTTATCTGTGTATCATCTATCCAGAGACATAAGCACCCATTTCCCCATGCATCCATACCCAGACCAGACCTTATGGAAATGATACTGTGAAGCTGCCTTGCCTCTGGTGGGCCCGTGTCTTTATGGTTACACAGAGCAGATGGCCACGCAACATGGTCACATATCTCACGCTAACACTCACTGGCACTGCCACATGCACACACACACACGCACATACAGCCATGCACGCACGCACACACACACACACACACACACACACACACACACACACACACACACACACACACACACACACACACACACACACACACACACACACACACACACACACACACATACACACACACACACACACATACACTCACAGGCCTGAAGAAAAATAAGTTGGACTCAAGAGGTTTTTATTTTATCTCTGATATGCATTAGTCTGCTTTATCAATGCATTTTATGGTTGTCATGTATGACTAATTATACAGCTAGCTGGCATTGATAGCAATGGTTTACATGGCAGACCTTATCCTGGCAAAAGCTTGAACTGTACAATAGTTAACTGTAGCTAACTCTGTGGTAGCTAACTGTCGGCTATAGCTAACCATAGCTAATTGTATAGATAACAGTACAGTAGCTAACTGTAGCTAACTATATGGTAGCTAACTGTCGGCTATATCTAACCATAGCTAATTGTATAGCTAACGGTACAGTACAGTAGATAACTGTACAGTAGTAGCTAACTGTCCTAGCTGCTAGCCTGTTTGTCAAGGTTACTGTATGTACTGTAGTAAACCTCCTGTTTGTCCACTCTGCCAGCCAGTGGTCCAGTAATGTTCAGAGCCAGGGAGAGAGAGCAGAGGAGAGGTATGTGTCCCACCCTCTATTAATAGACCTACGACAGATGCAGCTTTGTGTCGGCAGGGCACTCCGCAGCAGGCGCTAGCCTCGTCAGATGGCCAGGGGCTGGGGCACCGTCAAACTGAAGGAGGCAGCCGGCAGGCAGAGGGGTGGACGTTTCAGATCTGTTGACTTGTCTTAATGGACAAGAGGCCCTCTGGGTCACCAGGAAGATGCATGGGTAATAGCGTTAGGGTGTTAGCATGGTGGCTTATGGGTAGTAGTGGGACTGTGACCTTTACTGAGTGCATGTCTATGTGCATGCTTGTGTGCGTGCGTGTGATGAGAAGCAGCTGGAGGGTAAAGCTCCCTCCTCTGGGTGATCCCAGCTGCATGCCCTGTCGCTGCAATGACTGAGGCCATTGTTCTTCTACAAAGATGAGGCTAGTGCTAGATCAGCTAACTGGGGCTAGATCAGCTACCTGGGGCTAGATCAGCTAACTGGTGCGAGATCAGCTAACTGGGGCTAGATCAGCTACCTGGGGATAGATCAGCTACCTGGGGCTAGATCAGCTAATTGGTGCGAGATCAGCTAACTGGGGCTAGATCAGCTACCTGGGGATAGATCAGCTACCTGGGGCTAGATCAGCTAATTGGTGCGAGATCAGCTACCTGGGGATAGATCAGGTACCTGGGGATAGATCAGCTACCTGGGGCTAGATCAGCTAATTGGTGCGAGATCAGCTAACTGGGGCTAGATCAGCTAACTGGTGCGAGATCAGCTAACTGGGGCTAGATCAGCTAATTGGTGCGAGATCAGCTAACTGGGGCTAGATCAGCTAACTGGTGCGAGATCAGCTAACTGGGCCTAGATCAGCTACCTGGGGATAGATCAGCTACCTGGGGCTAGATCAGCTAATTGGTGCGAGATCAGCTAACTGGGGCTAGATCAGCTAACTGGGGCTAGATCAGCTACCTGGGGCTAGATCAGCTACCTGGTGCTAGATCAGCTAACTGGGGCTAGATCAGCTACCTGGTGCTAGATCAGCTAATTGGTGCGAGATCAGCTAACTGGGGCTAGATCAGCTAACTGATGTGAGATCAGCTAACTGGGCGAGATCAGCTAACTGGGGCTAGATCAGCTGACTGGGGCGAGATAACTGGGGCTAGATCAGCTAACTGGGGCTAGATCAGCTAACTGGTGCTAGATCAGCTAACTTTGGTTAATCCTACTTCCATACAGGCCATATTAACTCTGGCTCTGGGTGTGAGGGTTAAGGATTTGCTGGATCGCTGGATCGCACTTATGTGATTTTTCTATCATATCGTCAACATGTACAGACAGACACACATTTACAGCACAACCAGGACGCCACACAAGGCCCATATCAGCACCAGAGGTTATAGGGAGGTCAGCCTGTCTGACTTTGACCAGAATCCCCACCCCCCACCCAGCCATGTGTAACTGGACCTGGCCTGGCAACCCCCTCCCTGTTCTCTGCTCTCCTCTCTCTGGGCTGGTATAAATAGATGTCCATGCCTGCTCCCTCCCTTAACCCAGGGGGCCAAGAAGCCATTCTTCCCTTTTTAAACACTCTGACGTGTCTGTCTGGATGCCTCCTGTCTGCACCTGGTTACCTCTCTGGACTACACACACACACACACACACACCCACACACACACACAAGCACACAAACACACACACACACAAACACACACACACACACACACACACACATTAGTCTACAGAAGCTCTGTGGCAAGGGGAGTGCAAACAGGGGTGTACGTTTGAGGAGAAGGGCTTTCGTTTTGACTGTAGAGACGCTGCCTGTCTTTAACCGACCATGTAAATGTCCCACTGGTGACCTGGCCTACACACTGAACTCTGTGTCCAGGCACTTCATGCCCTCCAGCTCAGGTTTCCACACTAAACCGGTCAGTGAAATTCAGCTTTATTGTGCTAATATTGAAGAAGACTTTCATTCCAAAATGCTATATCTCTTTTTGCAGAAATGTTGGTAAATTAGCTTTTATTGTTTAAAAAACATTTTGAAAGAGATTTGTGTTTTTTTCACTATCTAATCATGGCATAGGGTTGTTCAATGACAGACATGTATTTGTTTAAAATCTATCACTTGATGGATTCATTTCAGAGAAACAAATAATATTATTTTTTTGCAAAACATTATATATCCGCCTCACTCTCAGAGAAATAAGTAGTACTGCTGGGTTTTAGACAGTCAAATGTAACAGATGAAAAAGTAATTAAAAACAGTAATATGAGATCTGGATGTAAAACATTTACATTTCACATTTTAGTCAAATGTAAGTCCAGAGCAATTAACAGTATGTGCATTCATCTAAAGATATCTAGGTGAGACAACCACATATCACAGTCAAATATATAGGATACCTACATTCCATTCCAGCTGTTCCAGCACAATGGATATACAGATATCTAGGTGAGACAACCACATATCACAGTCAAATATACAGGATACCTACATTCCATTCCAGCTGTTCCAGCACAATGGATATATAGCGTTTTGCAAAAATACGTTATAACAATCATACAAATCTAAAATCTAGGAATTAAAAATCGGAGAACAGTAATATTTTACACACATGAAGAAACCCATAAGTAATAATTTCTGATGAAAAAACACAAATGTGAGAAATTTGTGGATTTAGCATTTTGGAAATAAACTTCATATTGACTGTAGCGTTAATGCTCATTCACCTTGTCTTGGCGTACTGATAGCATTATGGTGGACAGCTAATGGAGGAGGCAGGTCTGTGAGCCTCTGCCTGTAGACAGACAGCTAATGGAGGAGGCAGGTCTGTGAGCCTCTGCCTGTAGACAGACAGCTAATGGAGGAGGCAGGTCTGTGAGCCTCTGCCTGTAGACAGACAGCTAATGGAGGAGGCAGGTCTGTGAGCCTCTGCCTGTGGAGAGACAGCTAATGGAGGAGGCAGGTCTGTGAGCCTCTGCCTGTAGACAGACAGCTAATGGAGGAGGCAGGTCTGTGAGCCTCTGCCTGTAG